>NW_015636724.1:184808-200448 GCF_001515625.1 Sinocyclocheilus rhinocerous
AGTTTTCTATTTTAATATATTTTGAAATGTAATTTATTCCTGTGATGCAAAGTTGAATTTTCAGCATCATTACTCCAGTCTTCAGTGTCACATGATCCTTCAGAAATCATTCTAATATGCTGATTTATTATCAATGATGGAAACTGTTAATATTTTTTGGAACCTGTGATATTTTTTTTCAGGATTACAATGTTACAAAACATTTCTGTTTCAAATAAATATTTTTTTCTGAATTGTCATGTGACAATGAAATCTGCCTGCAATAATGTCTGCTGAATTTTTTTCCAATCACATTTACGTTATAATTAAATTTTGTTTAATTCTATTTTAAAATATTAAAATAGAAAACTTTTTATTTCTAATCATTAAAAAAAATTATAATATTTCACAATATTGATAATTTTACTGTATTTTAGCCTTTTTTCATAGACTTAAAAAAAAATTACCGATCACAAACATTTGAATGGTAGCGTGTACTTTTTTAAACTTCCACAGCTGAACACATTTAAGCATCTAGCAATGGCATAGCAACTAAAAACGTAAATAGTGTCAGTTTTGATTTCATGTCGACTTCAAGTACTTGAGCAGCATGATTAACTGAAATAAAAACCAAGTTAAAAATATAAAAAATACTCTAAGAAAGTCTGTGAAAACTCCTCAGCACAATAGCCCCTGGCTGATTTAAGCAATAGTGTTTGTTAAACTTAATAACCCTGATGGTTAAAGGGGTCATAGGATGCCCATTTTCCACAAGTTGGGCTGGTTGTGTACACACACTGCCAACACACATTTCAGTTCAAACAACTTGTAAAAGTGCATGTAGCATCCTATGACCCCTTTAAGAAAAGCACCCCAAATCTAGTATTCTTTGACAAAACCAGCACTCATCAGTCACAACCAAGTTACTTTTAAAAGTAATGCATTACAATATTGCGTTACTTCCTAAAAAGTAACTACTTGTGTTACTTAGTTACTTTTTATGGAAAGTAATGAGTTACGTTACTTTTGCGTTACTTGATCTCATCTTTCTCATTTGTGTTATTTAACAATTAATTATTGCAGGCTTGTGTCATATTCTGAATTTGCTTTTCACTGTTTTTATTCATTTTGAGGAATACTGAATCTGTTTTTGTGCGAGTGAGATGAGTAAATGCATGTTCACATTCAGCCTAGAATACAGTAAGCATCATATTTACACAGCACACACAACGCCTCTGCACTTACTCCTGATTTCTCTCAACATGAGGACAGGACAGCTGTCAGTCAATACATGAGAAAACAAAGTAACAGATAGTACAGTCAAGCATTCAGCAGTACAGCACAGCATAGAGAACTGCAATATCTCATTACTCGATGAGTTGAACACTGTTCAAGAGAAGTGAAATCATAGACGTTTCCTCAGGCGAATAAAAACTACTCCTGAATCATATTTCATAACCGTTTCTGAACAGCTCAAATGGCTTCTTTAGAACTACATTCAATTATATCCTTTCACAAGAGCTTAAGAGGTAGAAATAATGAATTTCACAGCAATCAGGAACCAGGAAGACATTCTCTTATGTTATGATATTACTTTACTAAGCATATGAAAGAACAATTTTCAACTAGCAGACAATAAAACAGGCTAATAAAATCCTATCAGCCTTTGAAGAACTAATTAATATCTAGAGCAGTGTTTCCCAACCGGGGTGCCGTCTGTCGAGAGCAGGGGTGCCGTGCAAAAAATCCTTTTTTAATATTTTTAAATAGCTAAAATGTTCAAACAAGCATCTATTATATAATATCTAGGGATGCACCGATACCACTTTTTCCAGTACTCGCCCGATACCGATACTTTTATTTTTGGTACTTGCCGATACCGAGTACCGATACCGATATTTTTATTGCATTTGTACATTTTTTTAATTTTGGGTATAGAAACCAAAAGGGTATGTATAATGTTAGTTGGTTAACTTCATTTATCAAATAGATACAGTCAAACCAAAATTTATTCAGACACCTTCAACATTTCTCACATTATCACAGTTTATTCGCTATAGTTTAGAAAATGGTAATAAAATATGACAAGAACTCAGAGTTACACTGTGTCAGAACAAATTCATCTTGATAATGTTAGATAATTTTGATAGAAAGGTATGTAATAGATTACAATCAACCAAAATAATTCAGACAGCTGTTAGTATGACAGTATTTACACAAATATGAATACTTTGTCGGGCAACCCTTAGCCTTAATGACAGCCTGCAGTCTCCCGGGCATGCTGTCATCCAGCTTCATGCAAACCTCAAATTCAGTTTTTTTCCCAAACTCGGTCTGAATAATTTTTGGACCCAAATTTGTATCAATTTTACTGGTAGTCCACTGTATGAAGAATTTTTGGGTATGATTTGTCACAGTTTACTTTATTTTGCTATCCTCACTTACATAAATGAACTATAGTGTCCTGCACCCACTAGTAAAAAAAATATAAATAATATTAAAAATATCTGTATGACATTATATTCTGCAGTTCTTCCCTGTTGTACCGAATATCTATACTTTTCAAATTATCATATCGAAGTTAGAATTTCAAATATTGTGACAAAATAAATTTTGTAGTGTGCCACAAGTTTGTTAAAATTTCCAAAGGGTGCCACGACTAATAAAAGGTTGGGAAACACTGATCTAGAGTATGCCAACACCCTAGCAACCACCTAGCAACCTCATACAGCATGCTTAAAATTGTCCAAACACAAAAAGACAAAACATTTATAATGTTACAAATAATTTCTATTTCAAATAAATAATGATTTCTGAAGGATCATATGACTGAAAACTGGAGTATAGGGCTGCTGAAAATAATTTTTTTCCCATCACATTTACATCCCAATTACATTTTATTATATTTTGTTTAATTTTAATTATATATAGAAAACTTTTTTTTTAATTTCATATTTTTTTGTAATAAAATTTCACAGTATTACTAATTTTACTGTATTTCAGCCTTTTTTGAGCCTTTTTTATTTTTATTTTTATTGAACCTTTTGTGTTGCTGGGTACAACAAAATAGCAACAAAATGACTGTAAAACAACCATATTTCTTAGTGAATAATTATGGCAATTTGCATGTAAACAACTGAAGAGGTTGTATTTAATAATAATAATACTAATAATAATGGACTAATAAACAAAAGTACTCTATTATGAATAAATTGAAAATATTTGGAAAGGTTTTTAACTTTTATATTTATTTATTTTATATTATAAGTGTTATTATATATTAAACAAATAATGATGCTGACCTTTGTACCACTCACTTTCTTAAGAAAATGTAAACACATAGTATCTTTATGAACTTAATTTCATTAAATACCTCTAAAGCCCACATTCAGATGCTGAATGTTTTATTAAACCATTCTGTGAATGTACATAAACCAGAGAAATCCCACACATGCACAGATATTTTCTCTCCTTTTCCTGATGTAAACAACTGCATGAACATGCAATAAGACCCAAGTGAATCTTAATCTGTAGCCCAATAGATTCAACCAGTAGTTCACATGAAAATATGAAAACCAAACAAAGAAAAATATTCAAATCATTCTACGTCATTGCAAATTTTCTATTTTTGTTTCAAACATTTTGGAGTTTCAAACTTTTTTTGCCTTGCATACGAAAGTAAAAATCCAAACCTACAGGGCTTTGCAAATCATTTACATGAAGATCGGAGCAGAGAAACTTCCTTGTCTGTCCCCAAAACTTTTCACATGGAATCGAATGCAAATTCAGCCTCTAAACCATAATTAGTGGTGCTCACTAAACTCAACTATAGCGCATACTTAGGGTTTGATCAAATCCAGTGCATCCTTAGCTTAAAGAATTGGCTATGTGTCATTAAGATTGTGATTATTTTGCTGTGATTACATTGGTGCTCATGTCTTCAGAATATTGCGAATGATGCAATTCTGATCATAATTACAGTATAACCATTATCACAGTAAAATATGTGGTGGTTTTAATTGCACTATAGGCAAGTACACAATTTAATCGCATTTCTGTCACTCAGAAGCAGGAACTATTTAGCATTTTTGAAGCAGCAAATAAAAACAGCAGCAACAAACAAGTCAACTGCATTTGAATTGAGCATGTTGCTGTGTACAAAATGGCTGAAAATCATCACAAAAATTACTCCTCATTGATGTCAATTTTCACTCTAATTAAATTTATTATATCAATAGAATAAACTGACACTAAATTGTGACTGAATGAGCTGTGTTCAGATAACAGCTTTCAATAGACAGACAAAAGTACTTAAAGGGTTAGTTCACCCAAAAATGAAAATTCTGTCATTAATTACTCCCCTTCGTGTTGTTCCAAATCCGTAAGACCTTCGTTCATCTTCGGAACACAATTTAAGATATTTTTTATTAAATCTGAGGGCTCTCTGACCCTCCCATAGACAGCAAGGTAACTACCACGTTCAAGGTCCAGAAAAGTACCAAGATGTTCGACAAAGTAGTCCGTGTGACATCAGTGGTTCAACTGTAAAGTTACGAAGCTACGAGAATACTTTTTTGCGCACGCGCGTTCGCGACAGTATCATGACGTGAGCGTGTGGCGGCGCTGATCCAGATCCGGCGTAATGACGTCATCACGCCGGATCTGGGTCAGCGCCGGCGCCGCCACACGCTCGCATATATAGTACTGTCGTGAACGCGCATCCACAAGTAAAGCAGTAGAGACGAAAATGTGGAATAAAGTCGTTATTTTTGTTTTCTTTGCGCAAAAAAGTATAAATGGAAATATTTAGTCAGATTTTTAACTTATAGGTTTTATATATATATATATATATAGAGAGAGAGAGAGAGAGAGAGAGAATTTTTATTTTAATTGAAAAAAATGTATTGCTGGGTACAAGAAAATAGCAACAAAACGGCTGTAAAACAACTAGATTTCTTAGTAAATAATCAAAATAATGGCAAGGATCATGTAAAAACAACTTTTTTTACATCAACAACAACAAACAACGTTTGCCCATGTCATGTAGGCATCTGAATAATAATATAACGATAATTTAATTTGGATTAATTGTGCAGTAAATAGACATATATTGGTGTACATGTAATCAATGCCAATGTTTGTATGATCTGTTGCTCAAATGCAGTCGATAGGTGTTGTTTGAAAATGCCATAGGCCTGACTCAAGGACAAG
The DNA here is from genome assembly GCF_001515625.1 of Sinocyclocheilus rhinocerous. Taxonomy (NCBI): domain Eukaryota; kingdom Metazoa; phylum Chordata; class Actinopteri; order Cypriniformes; family Cyprinidae; genus Sinocyclocheilus; species Sinocyclocheilus rhinocerous. Next base: position 189,999 of record NW_015636724.1, read on the forward strand.
TGTCAAGTAAGAATAAACACATCTATATACACACACCCAGAACAAAGCAGCATCTACTGCGATGACATCCCTCTATGCCGTCATAAGACACCAATGGGAAATTCCAACATGACACAATCAATGGAAACAAAGGCCCTGCCCTGAAGAGCAACATCAGCTAAACAAGGTTTCTCGTACCCTCACCTATGAGCGGATTATGCTTGCTGTCACTAAAAAAATCATGCAATTCTCTATAGGTAATATTACAAGCTAGATTTGTTGACTTTTAGCAAGTCTGATGCATGCGAGTTGTGCTTATACAAGTCTGGGCTGCATTTCCCAAAAGCATCGTAAGCCAAAGTACATCGTAAGATCGATTGCCACCAATGGTCTCTACGATCAACTTTTCTCACGATGCTTTAGAGAAACGCAGCTCTGGACATTTACAGTTCTTGCAGTTCTCTTATTAAGACACAATGCTTGTGAAGTTTGGCAATTCCAGATACTATTTTTCTTCCCTCAGAACTTCCAACAAACATAAAAACATCCATTGAGCAAATTACGTGCATTTGTCTTTAGATTAGGTTAGGATGACAGTATGTAGGTTGTATATTTTACTGATACATGCATCTGAAACTGTGACTGAGAGGAAAACTAATGCTAACAGATGAGATCTGCTTTGAACAAACAGGTAAGTGTATATCTCACTGTTAAGAGCCCTTCAAAACAACATCAGGCACTGATAAAACATCTACAAAAACATAACTAAGTTTTAGTGATTTATATTTTGATTGCAAATAATTGCATGATATATGGATTTGAACAGCTTTGAATGAAGACAGGTGTCGTTGGCCCCCATAAAGTAGGAGCAACTAGCAGGGATTAACTGCTAAACCAGCTAGTACTGCTAACCAGCTAGTAACCCCCTACATGCTGCTGCGCATTAAACTACTGAAAGCCAAAAGGGCCACAATCGTTAAGTGTTTTCAAATAGTGTTTACTGCCAGCTGAGATTAGTGGGGCCCTTTTAGTTTTTGTTTCATTAAAATTCAAATATTTACTTTATAAAAATGACTTATTTTCTTACTTTAAATTCTGATTGCATGAGCCGTGTTCGAAATGCAGATAAATGTACACCTGTGATTGCACATTATAAATAAGGTGCCAAGTTGCTACATTGCTTTTCAGATTTCAGTTAGGCTAATAGACAAAATTATTCAGATTTTGTTTTATTAATGAATAATATCTTGAATATAATTAATGAATAATAATATTTAATAATGAATATTATTAATGAAAAGTTTATAAAAGTTATATACATTTTTTACTTTTATAATTATATACTTTATAATACATATTAGATTAGGTTAGGATGACAGCATGTAGGTTGTATATTTTACTAATACATGCATCTGAAACTGTGACTGAGAGGAAAACTAATGCTAACAGATGAGATCTGCTTTGAACAAACAGGTAAGTGTATATCTCACTGTTAAGAGCCCTTCAAAACAACATCAGGCACTGATAAAACATCTACAAAAACATAACTAAGTTTTAGTGATTTATATTTTGATTGCAAATAATTGTATGATATATGGATTTGAACAGCTGTGAATGAAGACAGGTGTCGTTTGCCCCCATAATGTAGGAGCAACTAGCAGGGATTAACTGCTAAACCAGCTAGTACTGCTAACCAGCTAGTAACCCCCTACATGCTGCTGCGCATTAAACTACTGAAAGCCAAAAGGGCCACAATCGTTAAGTGTTTTCAAATAGTGTTTACTGCCAGCTGAGATTAGTGGGGCCCTTTTAGTTTTTGTTTCATTAAAATTCAAATATTTACTTTATAAAAATGACTTATTTTCTTACTTTAAATTCTGATTGCATGAGCCGTGTTCGAAATGCAGATAAATGTACACCTGTGATTGCACATTATAAATAAGGTGCCAAGTTGCTACATTGCTTTTCAGATTTCAGTTAGGCTAATAGACAAAATTATTCAGATTTTGTTTTATTAATGAATAATATCTTGAATATAATTAATGAATAATAATATTTAATAACATTATTTTATTTTATATTATACATTTTTAAATATTATTTCTAATATATTTAATATTATTTTATAGAATATAGAATTAAGAATGTACCTTGGACCATACACATAAATACACTGATTATTATTAATAAATGTAGATATTTCAACATCTTTTTTACTTTTATATTTTTATATTAAGATTAAGAAATTTAAGAGAGTTTTAGACTCTGTTTTACCTCATAAGAACACCCCTAAACATGAGGTAAAATCACTGTAATTTAAAGTCTCCTGTGGCTTATTGTTTTTTATTAGAGTAAAACATATCACAATATTCATAAATAAATCATTTCGCAATATTTAAATTACTGCCATTGGTCTCACCTCATCAGATTGAGTTTCTGGCTCCAGCAGGTCCTCTGGTTTGGACTCCTCAAATAAATATGTTTGCTTTCTGCTTTCTGTCGAGTTCTGTGGACTGGAAGCTTCAGGTTCAAATCCGGTCAGATCATGCGCATATACCTGATCTCCGCATGGTTCTTGGGATCCAGGATCACTGGTCTTTGGTTCTGGGTGTAGACTGTGGTCAGGAGCAGCAGGAGGTTCTCTGGATGGAGACGGTGTCGAGGAACGTCTCGCCCCGGTTCCCCATCTTCGGGGTTTCACTGAAAAGTCATCATAAATCACTTCAGTGAGCCGAGGCGAGACGTCAGCAGCCTGGACGGTGGAGACGAGAGTCTGTGACGCCGCCGGTCCCTCCGCGTCAAACGATATTAAATCATAACTCGTAGGAACTTCCTCTCGTAATCTCTCTGCTGCTTTACATGTTTCCATCTCCATCTCATTTTCTCGTTCTTGTCTCAATCTGTCCTCCTCTTTCTGTCTCTCCAACTCCTGAATTCTTTGTCTCTCCTCTTCCATCGCTTTTTCTTTCTTTAGTCTCTCTCTTTCTCGTTCCTGTCTCAGTCTTTCTTCTTCTCTCTGTCTCTCCTCTTCCATTCGTTTTCTTTCTTCAATTTCTCTCTCTTTCTGTAGTCTCTCTTTTTCTCGCTCCTGTCTCAGTTTTTCCTCTGTTCTCTGTCTCTCCGTCTCCTGAATTCTTCTCCGCTCTTCTTCTTTCCTTATTCTTTCCAGTTCTTGTTCTTTTCTCAGTCTTTCCTCCGCTTGTTTCTGTCTCTCCATCTCTTGAATTCTTTGTTTCTCTTCTTTCATCTCTTTTTCTTTCCTTATACGTTCCAATTCTTGTTCTTGTCTCAATCTTTCCTCCTCTTTTTGTCTGTCCATCTCCTGAATTCTCTGCTTTTCTTCCATCTTTTTTTCTTTCCTTATTCTCTCTAATTCTCGCTCTTTTCTCAGTCTTTCCTCCTCTTTCTGTCTCTCCATCTCTTGAATTCTTTGTTTCTCTTCTTCCATCTCTTTTTCTTTCCTTATTCGTTCCAATTCTCGTTCCTGTCTCAATCTTTCCTCTTGTTTCTGTCTCTCCATCTCTTGAATTCTTTGTTTCTCTTCTTCCATCTCTTTTTCTTTCCTTATTCTCTCTAATTCTCGCTCTTTTCTCAATCTTTCTTCCTCTCTTTGTCTCTCCATCTCCTGAATTCTTCTCCGCTCTTCTTCCATCTCTTTTTCCTTCTGTAGCCTCTCTTTTTCTTGTTCCTGTCTCAATCTTTCCTCCTCTTTCTGTCTCTCTTCTTCCATTCGTTTTCTTTCCTCCATTTCTTTCTCTTTCTTTAGTTTCTCCAGTCTTTCCTCTTCTCTCAGTCTCTCTTTATCTTCTTGAATCCTTCTCTTCTCCTCTTCGATCTGTCTCTCCCTCTCTTTTTCAGCTTGTCTCCTCCTCTCCTCCTCTTTTATTTCTTCTTCAATTCTTCTCATTCGTTCTTCTTCTTGCTTTCTCCTTTCCTCCATCTGTCTTTGCTTTTCCTCTTCCTGTTTTCTCTCTTGTTCCTCCTCTTTCTGTCTCTCTATTTCTCTTGCCTCCCTCTCCTCTTCCAAAAGTCTTTCCCTTTCCCGCTGTTGTCTTTCTTTCTCTAACTGCTCATCTTTTCTCTGTTTTTCTTCTTCTTCCCTTCTCTTCTTCTCCGCATCTAGGCTCATCCCAACAGGAATGGCAACATCGTCTTCCTCTTCTTCTACATTCTCCACACTAGCAGCAGAGTTCTTGATTTCTGTCGTACTTGCTGGTTTGTCACCAGGCACCTTTTCTGTTGTTGCAGGTTTTTCAGAAGATCTCTCATTCGGTGGCTCATCTGAGGTGCTCTGTGTCTTCTCGGATGGTGGACTGCAAACATAAGAGTTTGGAAATATGTTACAGATAAACGTTAATTGCGAAACACGATTCTAAAGAAAAAACGTTTATGTTAGGCTACTAAATAAATGAAAGGAAAGAACATTTTGTCATTTCTGACAAAAATGTTCTTTGCTTCAGACTATTTTAAAAACATATTAAACTGAAACATTTGTTCTTGAATGATTCAGGTTTTTTTTGAACGAATCCGTTAAATGAATGGCTCATTGACTCGCTTGCTTGTTTCATTCTTGAATGAACAAGAATGAATCACTTATAAAAAAAAGTCACCTGTCATGATGTTTGTGAAGCTGTTTCATACATAAACATGACAACTGGTCCTTCTGGATCAGCGGTGGTGTTTAAACTTGATTTGATCACCCGTGTGATTGTTGGCTACGTGTCAAATGGTTAAGAGTCATAACAGACATAGCTGAAATGTTTTCAAATACAACTGAGTGGGTGTTTGGATCTTTATGCAATACATAAAAACTGAACAGCAAGATCAATTAATGTAAAATCGACAGTTCTAGTTCTGTCAGTTGAGCCCTGGTATCTGTTTATGTACACAGAGTATGCTTTGTGCATAAGAAACACAAGTATTGAAGGTCAAAATGAAAAGAAAGGCTTCACTAACCTTTTTGGAGCACCAGTGGATGGCAAGCGAGTCCTTGGTGCGTCCAAGCTCAGATTCTGGATTCTCTGTTTAATGTCAACAGACATTTCGGCTTGTGGACTGTCTCTTTTGTTGAAGGTGTCCCTGTGCTGAGCTGCTGTAGATCGATCGAAGAGAAGGCTGATCCGTCTCTTAATGCTGCCTCCGCTGACGTCCTCGTCTCCCGTCTCTCCTTCCTCCATCAGAGGCTTTGAAGACCTGGACTCAGAAGGAGAATGCGGTGGCCAATCTTTCTCCGTCTTGCTGGTTTCAGCATCTCTCTTCACCTCTTTCTCTGGTTGAGACGGTGACTCGAACTTGGAGGTCAGCTCCACGGAGAGACGATTTCGAGGCGGCCAGCATCTTGAAGACATTTTGACGTCCGCTTCAGTCTTGGCTGCTTCTCCTTGGACCTTCTGGCTCAGGATCTTTTGATCCGGAGAACCCAAGGATTTTGCTCTGCTCCTGGGCTGAACGTCCTTCACATCTTCAGCGGTCACACCAGGCTTTGAGTTTGGACCGGTTTGGTTATTAGAACCAGGAGTCTTCATGGGTTCTGGTTTAGCCTTAGCCATTAAGTCAGGTTTTGTGCTGAGTGGGACGGGTTTAGGATCTGCACTTTGGTTAGAGCCATTTACTGTGCCGTTTGAGCCTGATTTTAGGGATTCTGATGGTTTTGAACCACCAGTACCAGGTTTTGTGATATCAAAAAGCACTTCAGAAGAGGCGGCTCGATTGAGCTCTCTGCTAAAGTTGGTTTTCGGGGCCTGGATCGGGCGGACGGTGGCGTTCCTTTGCAGGACAAATGGTTTGGGCATGAGGTGGGGTTTTGGGCCAAATGCTGGCTTCCCCGTGTCTCCAGGGAGTGCAGAGGCTGAAACTGAAGGTTTGTCTGGGTTAATGAGCGATTGGCCCATTTCCCTTGTGGTCGCCTCCACCCATGCAGCCATGGCTACACACTGCACCTGGATGGGAAAACAAAAGAGAAACACCCCTGTGGGATCTCAGTGGTATTAACATACATCTTTGGGACATTATTATAAACAGAGATTGACGTGTTTGAAAATACCATGACAAAAATAAAATACAAATAAAATAAAAAAATAAATGCATGAATAAATTCAAAATATAAAATAATAAAAAATGCAAATAATATAAAATAAATTGAAGATATAGTCTCTTTTTATCAACTTTTGATCACTTGTTGAATTGAGAAACTGAAAAGAAACCATGTAGAAATGACAGTGTTTACAGTGTATATGTCAGTTTAATCGCACGCAAATGTGTCTGCAAAGGAAAAAAACCCCACTGTGATTAGATTTTTCAAACTTGTAAATAAAACAACAGGAGTATGTTTTACAAGAAAATATTTCAGCATTTTTTTAATAATATATTCCACCATTTTTTTTTCAATGCAATTAAGCATTATCATTTAGTTAAATGCATAAGTAACTGTCACACATTTAAAAACTCACCTCTTCTGCAGAGCAAGGGGTTTTGGGGAACATTCAAAGAGGTCTATATCTTATTTGAAATAAAGCTAAAATAAAATGTTTAGATGAAAAATTGAGTTTATATTAAAAAAACAAAAATTAGACATGTTGCTTTGGTAACTAACTGAAATAAATAAGTTTAAGTAAATAAATAAATATTTTGATATTTGAACAAAAATCACATAAATTACGGAAACAAACAAAAATTAAAATGAAAACATAAAATATAAAAATAAATTAAAAATATTAATTAACACAATAATAGTATTTCAACTTTTAAAAGCCTCAAAAAAGAATTATGCACTGGCATTTATTTATTTATTTATTAAAAATACAAATAATTTCAGTCAATACATGGCTCTGTTTGAATCCCTGTCAATGGAGAAAGATTTGCCTTTGTATAACAGCAGGGGTTTATGGGGCTTGCTAAATATTTGGTAGTATTAGCTTTGATAGTATTAGCCCATAATTCATAAATGGATGCACACTTTGAAAATCCAATGGAAATACCATCCTGACACTTTGGCACACTATTACGCACTATGACTTGGGACATTTGAAAATTTTAGGCAAGTGTGTGTAGCAGGGCAGTCATGAAAATCTGAGGTTAAATATCAGTCATATTAGATACAAGAACAGCTTGTTAATGATTAGATAGAGTTCTTAGTTCCTTTGTTTGGCACTCTTCAAATTAAATGGCATTGCATTGAAGTTTCTTTTCTCCTAAAGCAACCTAAAAAATGGCCACACATTGTGCTGATCACTTCAGTGGCTAGCAAGACAACAAGCCCAGAGCTATGAGGAAACCTCTGAGCATCAATATGAATGCAGTACAAGTGAGATAACGAAAGTGTTATGTAATATCCGTGAAGTAGTCAAAGGTTTTTGGATGGTTTAATCAATGTGCATTCTGGAAAGATTTGTTCGAATGTTCTAAGTCAGCTGTTCTGATTTAGATCACTCATTTAGTGGACAATTTTAGGCATCATAGAACATTTTCGCTTTCAGTACGGACAGAAAAAGAGGTTAGGACTAGGGATGGGCGTATCGATCCGAAGTATCGATATATCGATACTGACGCGAGTATCGAAAGTATCGATACTCAAACCAAAAATATCGATACTAAGGTGCATTTTATTTACCAGTGGTTTTGTTTATTTAACAAAAATAATAATAATAATAATATTGATTATTTCAAAGGGTTACTAATGACACATCATTTGTATATTTTCATGTCTGGGAAAAATTTGGGATTAAACGGGCTAAAATGCGTTTTCAACATAAAGTTAAGTGGTTTTCATTACCCATTTTACTCTTAGTAATTTAATAATTTAATACATTTCATAACTGAAAAGTTTAGTGCAGAAGTATCGAATCGGTATCGATATCGACGATACTGCCTTGAAAAATATCGGTATCGTATCGAAAACAAAATAAGGGGTATCGCCCATCCCTAGTTAGGACCTGCTTAGGACTTTAGTTGAACACAGTGGTTTGTGTGGTTAATTTTAGAAGTTTGCCCCTATTTGTTAGCTGCTGTAACTACAACGTTACATGGGCTTGTTTCTCCATTGAAGGCCATTCAAAAGATCTTCTAATCAGAATATCTAAACATGCTTAACATAAAATTAATTTACCTGAGAAACAAAATTGTGTAAGATGTTTTCAGAGAATATATCCTGAATACCATTTATATTTGATCTCTCTATTGGTAAATCGTTTTTTTTAAGCATGAACCTCAAGTTATACTGTAGATGCATGTTTAAAATAAGAAATAAAACTAGGCTATTTGCCAAAATGGGATAAAAAAATTAAGAAATTTCATTCACAATATAAAATAATATCTTATTAATAAATAAATAAATAAATCTATTTAATATAAAATAAATGTAAATCAAGATATATGCTCTGAAAATCATATTATATCATGCAAATGTGCTTAAAATTTGCTCAAGTAAATCAACATTTTGTGTTAAGCCTGTTAAACAAGGCAAAACGTGCATTTAGAACATTAATTTTTAAGTGTAAATAGAAGAAAAAGTCATTATATTATAGTACATTTTTTCATCAATGACACATTGAAACTTCCTAATGAAGCAGGTTCGGCATGTGCCAAAGGAAATGCTATGTACGTTAATGGAAATCTTTATATTAGACGTTTTCAGAGAATATATCCTGAATACCATTTATATTTGATCTCTCTATTGGTAAATCGTTTTTTTTAGTTATACAAGTTATACTGTAGATGCATGTTTAAAATAAGAAATAAAACTAGGCTATTTGCCAAAATGGGATAAAAAAATTAAGAAATTTCATTCACAATATAAAATAATATCTTATTAATAAATAAATAAATAAATCTATTTAATATAAAATAAATGTAAATCAAGATATATGCTCTGAAAATCATATTATATCATGCAAATGTGCTTAAAATTTGCTCAAGTAAATCAACATTTTGTGTTAAGCCTGTTAAACAAGGCAAAACGTGCATTTAGAACATTAATTTTTAAGTGTAAATAGAAGAAAAAGTCATTATATTATAGTACATTTTTTCATCAATGACACATTGAAACTTCCTAATGAAGCAGGTTCGGCATGTGCCAAAGGAAATGCTATGTACGTTAATGGAAATCTTTATATTAGACCTTTTTGGTAGAGACAGATTGAATGAATCAATGACCACGTCAAAGCAGCCATAAACACATAAAAACAGTGCTCTCTGGGAAAGACACAAAAAGCCAGTCCAGTTGGTTGAGCTCTCTGAGGCCATGTTACTCTGGTTGGGCTAGATTTTTAAGTTTTTCCATCCAACTAGAGTTACTCAAACAAGAAACGACTAGACGTTTCTCTGCAGGCTATTTATACACACCCTGCATGACCCACGATAAATGACCAGCATCACTTTCACCCAATGTTTGACTCTGATATCAGCAGTCTGCATGCACACAAACACCGTCACATGGAGAAATCACTCATTTGCAACAAGTCATGCACTAGCCTGAAATGAACTGAAGCAATCCAAATGTTGACATTTCGAAACGGTCGTCCATGTTCTCTTATCATCATGCAAAACTCACAGTGCAAAACAAGTTAGAGCACGGCTTGTTGTGAGTGTTTAGGAAGAAATCCCTTCCTCAGACTGCATGCAAAGTTAGGCAAAGTTGAGTTATCTTAGCGTACTTTCTGACTTCCATTGGCCACAAACAGAAAATCCTTCAAGCAAAGACAATGAAACATTATCCACAGGAGAAAAAAATGCTCACTTCTCATATTTTGGCTTGGCGTAAATCTGTCTTCGTTCAACAAACCGGTCCAACAGCAAACCAGTATTGTCAGATGAGATATATAGATGGACAAAATGTGTTATACTCAAAATATATCACAATGATGAAGCCAGCAGTTATCAGACAATCCCTTATCAGTATTTATCGGAGTTGCCGCCAAAGCATTTTCTATGCAAGATATTGAAAATTATAGCTGCTAATTACCCGAGAAACCTCAGAACAAAAAATGTCCATCGTTTTAAATAAACTAGATTATTAAAAATGCATAATGTCTTTCTCTGCTCCAATCTGAGATCCAATCATTTTGACCTGGGATGGTCAAAGGACAGAGTTAATGTTCAAAGTAAGTGAGTTCGCAGCATGTAACCTAAGCAGATCTGCAGACCTTACACTCACCAGGAACATATGCAAATTATTATACACAAATTTACCTGATGAGATTATAACATGGATAGGGCGTGTCTGGAGAGGAGCAATATAACCTCCTTTTGTTCATCAGTCAGGTGTATTTCTGTCATGCTTCTCTGAATTTACATTTAGTTAGAAACTTTACCAATAACCAACGACATTATATAATTAATTAGTTAATCAATTAAATGCAAATATCAATAAATAGAATCAAACTTATTCATATATTTTCAAATATATTCATATATTAATGTAAACGAGCTATATAAGTTAAGCATTATATTCGGTTATCTACTATTAGGGCTGGCT
>NW_015636724.1:200508-202413 GCF_001515625.1 Sinocyclocheilus rhinocerous
ATATATATATAAAAATAAAAACCGGGGGGGAAAAAAGAAAAGCTATAACAGGAGCACAGTAATCTGCACCTGTTGGTTGTTAATAAGTAACTTATGAATAAGTGCCTCTTACAATGAACCGTCTGTCTTTGAACCCTGTATAATTTTCAGCTGTGGGGGAAAAAACAGACTATTTTGGCAGTTTAGTCCGGAGGTACTATTAAATATACAGAATGATTAACAAAATAAATATTAAAACCGAAATAAGTATACCCTTTATTTACATTGGAGACTGAATGGATGTTGTCATTAGCATATTAAATACACAAATAGCCAAGTTCAAATAATGTGCATTTACCTGTATAGTGATAAGATTATTCCATAAGATTGTACATATAGATTCCAAGCTCAAATACACGTCCGTGTCCTTTTGGGTTGTAGGTGTGCAGCTCAAACTTTAAAGAAAGGAGGGCGGGTCGTAAATGTAGGAATCCTACTATGGCGACTGCTTATCTCATGAATAATAATTTACGTTTCTTAGAAACGTCAATTGGTAGTTAATATTCATAAGACTTCGGCAAAGTCATCCAATCATCAGGCAGCTTGGCGAACGTCAACGTACGTAATTAATATTCATGAGCCAGGCCTGGAAGGGCGATTCCTGTCACCAGCACGCGCAGCTGCGGTGAGGTCTCGAGGTGTTGCGCGCGGCCACTCCTCTCATAAACCTGCTCAGTCTTCAACCGGAAAAACCAGAATGGAACAAGAAAGACACGGGGGTGTGTAAGAAAACTCCGTATGAGATGGGAGACATAAATATAAGTGCATGTTCCATGATAAACCATTCAGTGACAACGCGTGGGATCTAATTCATTTGGCGTGACTTTCTGACTGTAGAGTTAACATCAAACTTTGCACAGACCTGTAGTCTGTTCTGACACCATTTACTAGTTTCTACCTAATCGGGCAAACATTTTTTTTTTTCCCACAGTGGGAAATCATATTCCCAAAAACCCATAGACTTCTATTGTTATGTATGTATGTATGTACTGTATATATTTTGTCTGTAATACAGGTTGACAGTGTAAGCCCTGTACATTAAGGCTGTTAAAGCTGTTTTAAATAGCAAGACAGTGCTTTGTCTCCCAACGTCATTGTTGGTCTAAACTTTTATTTTAGCTAGTTTTTGTTTTCTTCTTTATTAAAATACTTTTTTTTTTTGGATGAAAAATGGCATGTCTTTTTTTTGGGTCCATATTTGAATGACAGTAGAGTATAATATGAATATTATCTGTAAATCTTTAATTAAATTTGGTCAATCATACACTCTAAAAAATGCTGGGTTAAATACAACCCAGTGCTGGGTAAAATAGAGACAAACCCAGCAATTGGGCTGTTTTGGCCCAGCAGTTTGGTTAAATGTTTAACCCAACCTTCTGGGTAGTAACCCAACCGCTGGGTCAAAACAACCCAATTGCTGGGTTTGTCTCTATTTTACCCAGCACTGGGTTGTATTTAACCCAGCATTTTTTTTTAGAGTGTAAGCAATAAAAAAACATCAGAGGTATTTTTTTTTCATTGTTGCTAATTTAACCATGTGTTTAGGGTTGCCTTCATGTACATTTGGTGTGACATAACGCACAGACACACTTTGGTCAAATGTCAACTTTTTGTAGTGGTATAATATCTTACTAGAGTAGAATGATTATATATAGATAGATTATAAGAGTGCTATATGTTAGCACTCTTAATTTGTTTGTTTAAATGAGTAACAAAATCTGTAACAGCACCAAATGGATTTGTGTGATTAATATGCAATCCAGTGTGATTTAATATATCTAAAATCAATTCAAGTTTATAGTGCATTTTCAATATGTTTATGCCTCCTCTGTAGCTGCGTATAGATTGACAGATAAATTCCCCCCC
>NW_015636724.1:203270-208788 GCF_001515625.1 Sinocyclocheilus rhinocerous
CGACATCTAGGAAATGAAAAAAATAAGTCAGGAATGTAAACAGGAACCACAAAAGGACAAGTGCACTAAAACAAAGATAGATTTCAGAAAATCCATAGGTCAGATATAGTGCTGTCATATCGACCTGTAGATTCATGATCAATAGAGCCATGCAAGTTCAATATTGCTGTTAGTGTCCACAAGGCAGTGTCTAAGTATCTTTGAGAACTTTCTTTTTTTTTTAACGTGGAATACAACAAAGTAATATTTCATAAGCATTTCATATGACATTTGTGCTACACTGTGCCAAGTCTTCTGAAGTCATACGACAGCTTTATGTGAGAAACAGAACATAATTTAAGTCATTATTCGCTGAAGATCTTCCCATCTGTCACAGTTCTTAAATTTCATTAGCACTCAAATCAGTTCATTTATTACCATTATCATTAATTATTATTTCGTTTTTTTGTTTTTTACTTCAAATGCATTTGCAGTTATCTCAGTCATGCTGTACTGTCATTTCACTTTAACACACACACACACACACACACACACACACACACACACGTCTGGTCAGCTATCCTTGTGGGGACTCTCCATAGGCGTAATGGGTTTTCTACTGTACAGACCGTATTTTCTATTGCCCTACACCAACCCTACCCCTAAACCTACCCCTCACAGGAAACTGCTATTTCAGATTTTCAATACACACACACACACACACACACACACAAAGGTTCTGTTGGGTACTTTGGGTATTTTTTGGGGGTTTAATCAAGACACGTTGTCGTTTGATGTCACTTCATTGGCTACAAACCTGGTGTAGTGCAATCTTTATGTGCCATATTTGAATTTAATGTGAATAAGATTTAAGAACTTTGACAGAGAGGAAGATTTGAATGATGGATTTGTTTTTTTACAAACACACAGCTTTTAACCTCACAAGACATTAACTGATGGACTGGAGTGGTGTGGATTACTTGTGGATTATTGTGATGTTTTTATCAGCTGTTTGGACTCTCATTCTGACGGCACCCATTCACTGCAGAGGATCCATTGGGGAGCAAGTGATGCAATGCTACATTTCTCCAAATCTGTTCTTATGAAGAAACAAACCCATCTACATCTTGGATGGCCTGAGGGTGAGTGCATTTTCAGCAACTTTACTTACTTTAATGCAGCCTAAACATTTATATTTAAGTATCCACAATTATCAAGTTTAACTTGTGTTAAAATCACACTCACTGAACCAAATACAGGAGAGAAACACACTTTGCTTTGGTTGAAGAGAAAGACTTTGGTCTTACATTCTGGTAAATCACTTGTTTTCATGATAACTACTGTACAGACTTCCTCTTTTTTCACCTCCCAAATAAAGTTTCAGACACCAAGTGCTGCAGACGCTGAGTGATATGACTCATCAGAATGAAATGGTTAATGGTTATTATCATAATCACATACTTAGTATTATAACATAAACATAAAGAAAGTGAACGTGACTCGGCCTGTGGAAGAGCCATTTTGCATTTCAGGAGCAGTGTGTGTGTGGGGTTAAATGAGGTCACTGGCTTTTTCTGCAAATTTATTTTGCATGTTTGCTGACATCTGGTGGAAAGTCTTTGCTGCTGCAGTTTTCTTCTTCAGGCGGGTGTCATCTTTTTTTTTTAGGCCAAGGACCCATTGGTGAAAATATACAGAGCAGAGATCCTTGTTACAAATTGTGAAAAATGTGTTGTTGCATTTTAAGCCTGACCTATAATATAATGTGTATATTACCATAGTCTTGTATTTACTTACATTACACCCTGAAACATAAAGATTCCAAAAGGAGACATTCCAAAACAAAAATATATAATGTAATATTTTAATATATGTATATAACTAATTTTTGTGGAAAAAAAACATATGTGAGCTTAAACAATTATTGGCAGACCTCAAGTTTATGTTCTTTGATTTACGCCTTTCACCTTTGTATGGTTTAATATTCCATGCCAGGTTAAATGTGGCATTTTTTGCTTATTGGATGACAGCATACAATAATTTAGAAATAGCAATAGCACCGGTGTACTCCCCGTGCTCGTGTTACCTGCACGCCACACCCAGTAATCACAACTGATGGCCTCCATTATGTGTTCGGTCCGTTTTTTATGACATTCTGACAAAAATAAAATGGGTGGAGTCTTTCAGTCCATGACGGGGTGTGTGCTTTCTGTGTGGATCTCATTAATATGAATAAATAGGCATTATTTAGAGAACAGAATAGGGCATAAAATTTGAATTTACAGTACTTTTTTTTTTTTTTTACATTTTCTGAAGAAAATGTGAGTGCTGCTTGCCTGTGCAAAATTCAGAATTTTGCTAAATGGTCGAAAAGGTATTCTAGGTGGTTGCTAGGGTGTTCTGGATGGTTGCTAGGTGATTGTTTACTGGCCCAAGTCAAACGAGAATTTTGACTTGGGAAAGAAAAAAATATCTTAATTTGTGTTTTGAAGATGAACAAAAGACATGAGTAATTAATGACAGAATTTTCATTTTTGGGTGAACTATCCCTTTAATATGCTAAATACCTTAAGTTTAATAGTTATGAGCAATAGTATGCTTGTCTTGGCAAACACCACTAATAATATAATTGTCCCTTTGACACAATGAACTGAGTTTATTTTTGTCTTTTAGTCATTTTTTATAATTTTATTATTTGTATAATTTTGTTTGGCAGATCCCTGTCGCTTCGGACAAAAGCGTCTGCTAAAATATGAATAAATGTAAATAGACCTGGTGCACTTCTGCCTTTGGTCAAAAGAGGGCGCAAGAGGAGAGGAGACTCCATGTAACTGTGTGCATCCACTGCTTCACAACTTTCTCAATATTCCTCCGTGAATTTATCCAAATTACATATGGAACTTTAAGATGTACGTGTTATAAATATGTGTTAACCCTGTAAAGCCTGAAATAGTAGTCTAAAAAACGGATTATTGAACTTTTAGACAAAAAAAAGAAGAAAAAAAGAGAAAAACTTAAAAATACATTGTGTTTTTCTTTGATACATCAGGACCATATAGTATGATATAGGAGAAGATGGAGCTCAGACTTCAGAAGAAAAAGTAAATATGCTGATATGGAAATGGCCAAAAAGTAAAATGAAATTCTGATTGCAATGTAAATCAATGAGATCTTTATAACTGAATAGCAGACTACTTACATATAATACATATCAGTTGTCACTCTGTATCTGCCAATAATATGTCTTAGGAAGATGATATTTAAATGCATAGTTTTATGATCAAAGCTCTGTAGTCTCAAAACATATAAAGCAATGCAATCTAATGATGATTGAGAGATGAACAAATAAACGCTCCTCAAAAGCCTATGAAGCCTATGAATGATATTCATCAATTTTTAAAAAAATTCTAAAAAAAAATAATGTATGAATAATCAAGTAAATCTTGAAAAAAGTTGTTTCAGTCCAGTAAGTGTTTTCAAAGCAAAAAGACACATGAACCACAAAGTGAATGTTTTTACAATTATACTAAAATACATTTTACTTGCTATACAGGACACCTGCTGCCAAATGATAATTCATTTTGTAAACTAAAGCCTATTGACTCCTTTTCCTCTAAATATGTCTTGGCCAAACTAACTTTTTTCAGGGAACTCTTGAATACAACAGAAAAGAGAACTGCGCTTTTTAAGTCACATTGTGAATTTTATTACGCTAGATCATGCTGATCACAAATGATTCAAGTTATGCATTTCATTAGCAGATGTTTCTGCTCAACCCCCTCCTTCTTTTCAGAAGGCTACTAAATCACTCTCATTCATACTGCGGTGATCCCGTCTTTATGTTAACAATTCGTCCTGTCTTCCTCTTCCCTGCTCTCCCGTTTCTCTCTCGGCACCTTTGCGCCCCTCCCTCGCTCCGTCGTTGTGTTTTTCTTCCTTTCTTCCACTCTCACCAGGTAACCAGACCTCCTGTGGGGGTGTTGAGTTTCCACTTTCCCAGAGAACGAGACAATTTGAGCCTCACAAAGCCCACAAAAGCTGTACGGCACCATCCCTCGTCTCTCGCTCTCGGCCCTTTCTCCCTCTAATTCGCCACTGTCCGTGTGCCTACCTCGCTATTCCCTTGGCTATTTTATTTCTTTGCTTTCTTTCTCTCCCTTTTTTTTTGGTTTGAATCAGATAAACGGACAAAAATAATTGCAGGGCAAACTGTGAAACACATACGCACATTGGCAAAAATCACATCAGACCTCAGTTGCTCACAAGAGATGGGAAAGAAATAGAATAAAATAAACAGTGATTGGTATCTTCTCTGCTGCGTTTGCTCGATACAAAACACTCGTGTGTGTGTGTGTGTGTGTGTGTGTGTGCAGCTGGTCAGCAAAGAACAAGTGTAACTGAGTCGATGTGGCAGGCGGGGGGGAGAGATCTATATGAGTGTTGGTTTACAGTGTGCAACGATGACAGCAGTGGCACCGTGAGAGACGAGCCAAGATTCACCCTGTGACCTCTCATGCTGTCACTCACCGAGAAAAATACTGCGTCATTATAGCCGTTTGCTGCTGTTAAAGGAGTCATTCACTCAGAAATGAAACTTCGGGCATCATTTATTCACCTTCATGACTTTGTCATCTGTGAAACTCAAAAGGAGATGTTTTGTAGCATGTTTGCGCTGCACTTTTCTGTGCAGTGAAGGCATGCAGAGAGCACAGCGGAGAGGAATACTTTAATTTAATTTAATTTAATTTACTGCACTGCTGTAACAGCATATAAATTTAAGGTTGTTTAAAAGTTTTTACTGTAAAAGTTTTAACTTTTACTCTTTTAAACACACACACACACACACACACACACACACACACAGACACACACACATACACACACACACACACACACACACACACACACATACATACATCTAATAAAAAAATGCTGGGTTGTTTCACCCCAACTTTGGGTCAGATATGAACTAACCCAGCTTTTGGGTTAAAAATTTTATTTAAAAATTTAACACAATAGTTGGGTTAGTCCATATTTGACCCAAAGTTGGGTTGAAGCAACCCAGCATTTTTTAGAGTGTATTTATGCTTTAAACAGCCAGTGGGGTATAACAATTTTGCTTCTCAAAAGTTTGGAGTTAGTAAGATTTTTAAAGAAATTAATACTTTTATTCAGCAAGTAAAGAATTAAATTAATCAAAAATAAGAGTAAAGACATTTATAATGTCACAAAAAAATTTCTATTTCAAATAAATTGAACTTTCTACTCATCAAGGAAATCCTAAAAAAAATGTATCATGGTTTCCACAAAAAAATTTATTTTGTATAATTATTATTATAAATGGCTGCTGAAATTTTAGATTTGCATCACAATAATACATTACATTTTTTTTTAAATATATTAAAATAGAACACTCTAAAAAATGCTGGGTTAAAAAGGGACAAACCCAGCTATTGGGTTGTTTTGACCCAGTGGTTGGGTTCAAAACAACCCAACCGCTGGGTCAAAACAACCCAATAGCTTGGTTTGTGCCTTTTTA
>NW_015636724.1:212203-226360 GCF_001515625.1 Sinocyclocheilus rhinocerous
AAAGAAATTAATACTTTTATTCAGCAAGTAAAGAATTAAATTAATCAAAAATAAGAGTAAAGACATTTATAATGTCACAAAAAAATTTCTATTTCAAATAAATTGAACTTTCTACTCATCAAGGAAATCCTAAAAAAAATGTATCATGGTTTCCACAAAAAAATTTATTTTGTATAATTATTATTATAAATGGCTGCTGAAATTTTAGATTTGCATCACAATAATACATTACATTTTTTTTTAAATATATTAAAATAGAACACTCTAAAAAATGCTGGGTTAAAAAGGGACAAACCCAGCTATTGGGTTGTTTTGACCCAGTGGTTGGGTTCAAAACAACCCAACCGCTGGGTCAAAACAACCCAATAGCTTGGTTTGTGCCTTTTTAACCCAGCGCTGGGTTATATTTAACCCAACATTTTTTAGAGTGTAAACAGTTTTTTAAAGTTGTAATAATACTTTATAATTTTACTGTTTTTACAGTAGTTTTATCAAATAAATTCAGCTTTGGTGAGCTTAAGAGAATTATTTATAACTATAGTGTACATTGATATTTTTTAACCCCTTAACTGTCACTCACATTTTGTAACATAGACTTGAAAGTGCACGATCCTAGCTTAAATTTGTATAATTCATGAATGAAAACATTTTGTAACATGATATTGATGTGCCATTTTCATGGTAATGCAATGTCTGATTTTAAAAATGAATTTTGAGATTTTAAGTTTTCAATTGATATATAATTTCTGATGATTTCTAAAGTGTGATAGAGAAAAAGGCAACGAAGAAGACTTTTTTTTTTTACGATATTTTCCAACGATATATAGTTTGTCATGATTAGATTAGGATTTAATTGTAATATAGTGAAGTAAACGTAGGCGTCCCACAGAGGGGACGGGTGACAGTTAAGAGGTTAAAGATGTTATTTCTATGGTGCTTTTAAGGTGTTTTTGTTAGTTTTTGCAGATCGGCAGCTCTTTATAATTTCATTGTATGGAAAAGAGCAGTTTGGACCTTCTGCAAGTGTCCTTTAGTGTTCCATGGAAGAACATGAAGGTGAGTAAATGATGAGAGATTTTTTTTAAATGAAATATTTCTTAGTCTATGTTGAAGTAGTGGCTTTTCACAAATAAAAAGGGGGAAAATGTTGTAATGAATTCAGTTTTGGCTGAATAAGACCAGGCCTTCCCAGCAGCCAAAATGGCAAAAATCTAAAGAAAAGAGTCTGTTAAAAACAAGTCTGTTAAAACAATCTCTCTCTAGATGAAGGCCACAAACTGTAAAAATGCTTTGCAGATTTGGAACAACATGAAGAAACTGAGGGACAATGGATATTCAGATTGAGATAATTATCTACAGTTTTCTTCATCTTCTGAAAAAATGTGAATGGTGCATCCCCATGCAAAACTCACCTCCTCAGTACTAGGATGTAATAATAAGACCTAAGGCGTTACTTTGCGGTTGCTAGGGTGCTGCTATGTGGTTACTTTATGACCAAGAGTCAAAAGAGTCCACCCTCTGTCTCTGTGATATTTTGATCTTTATAAGTGGCCTGGGTCCTTCTCAATGCAACTATAGGATTTCTTCACCAATTTTATTATTTGTCAGGTGAAAACCGTAAATCTACATATAATTAAGTTTAATGTAGATGTATAGTTTAATGTATAGCTCTTGGACCTCTATACGCTGTAAAAAATGTGTGTTTTTTTTTTTAAGTAAAACAAAAAGTAGAAAAATGAAATGCTATTTCAGTTTTTCTACTTCAAAATTTCACATTTAATTTGTTTAGTTTACTGCTGATAATATTAATATAATTTTTAAAAATTTACTAGACATTTCTGTGTGAAAAGTCCAACTTGTTTGCTTCAATCATTTCTAAAAATTCTGCAAGATATTTTTTTTAGGTATTATTGAAATTAGCAAAAATATAACAACAAGAAATATTGTAACATTTTCCAAGACTTTTGGTCTGTTATTCACAAAAACTTATGACTTAAAAAGCCTTGAAAATTTATTGCACTGCCAAACAGCATTGTTTAGTATCAATATTTTCATCAACAAATTTTATGTTCTTTAAAGGATGTTTAAATATTTTTACTGTAAATAATACATTATATATTTGTATTCTTATTTATAGTTTATAGTATTTATATTATGTCTTATTTATAGTAAAAAAAATATTTAAACATCCTTTAGTTCTAAATAGGATTGGCATTTTTTTATTTTGCTTTAAGCATAAATCTAATAACATTCATGATATTTATATTTTGAACTTTTTTGGAAATTTTATTAATTGTACTTCTCATTACCTGTTCAAAAGTTTGGAATCAGAAGTTTAAAAAAAAAAAAAAAAATTATAGTTTAATTCTGCAAGTATGCATTCAATTGAAACCATGTGAGAAACTAAATCTATTTGTTATTAATCATTTAGAGCAACATGTTTCAGTGAATAATGACTTAAATTTCACACAGGTTACTTTTATGGTGCGTTTTCAGTCTTTTAGGAGTTTGATGGCTCTTATGCTACAATTTGATGGAAAAGAGCTGCTTGTACATTCTGCCTAGCATCTGTTTTTTGGCTCCACAGATGAAAGAAAGTAACACAGGTTTGCAACTCGTAAGTAAACAATGACAGATCTTCCCTTTCTGGGTGAACTATCCCTTTAAGAACACACCAAACCAGTTCACCTGATCGGACGGATGTTAAACAAATAAAAAGTAAAAATAAATGTGCCCTGGTCAGTAGGGGATTCCCATGTCCTCCGTCGTGACCCCCCACCAAAATCCTTCACTAACCCATTCGCTAACCAGGCAGGGTGACGTTCCTAACGAACCCCCCTTCGCCCCACAGAGAGAGGGAACGCTGTGACCCTATAAATAGAGGCGAGGAATGGTGCTGATATGTTGAAGGAAGGAGGGGGGCATGGAAAAAGGATTAAGAGAGATATTCGGCTGGTGATCGGGCTGTTCTTGCAGCCTGTGGATCTCTGACTCAGGTAATCCGGATAGGAGGGATGTCACATGGGAGTTTCATGCGATCTTGATGACAGTACAATTAGCCTTCATGCGCTCGTTTGCGCTCCGTCTCTCTCTCTGTTTACCTCTCTTCCTTTTGGCTGCGGTGCTGTGCCTTCCCCTGAGGATGGACAGTACGTTCAGTATTGGAGGTAAAGGTGTGATGACTGTGTACATCGTGTTCAGGTGCTTACTTCTTGAATGGAAACAGTCTGACTTCCTTATTGGCTCATCGGATGTTCTTATCCAATCAGAATCTGCCCAAGTTCACTCCTTGGCAACTTAATGTAAGAAGATTTACAGGGAATCTAGATCTAAATTGGACCTTTTGTGCTGTATAACTATGCCTACTGCAATCACTCACGCAAACAGATACGCGTTCAGCTGTCTGAGTCAATAGGCTAAGGTTTATTGGCATGACTATACACATTTACAATATTGATAAAGCATTTACAGGTCAGAGATCTCAATATGAACTGAATATAGCTTGTAAAAAAATATTTTTCAATGTTGTAAATAAAGCATAGATTATTGGAGTACATTTTCCAAGAAAACACTATTTCAGTCTTCAAAATTTTACACTTAATTTAATGTATTACTTGCCATTTCTTTGTGAAATTTACTAGCAAATTCTTAGTAAAAAGGATTTCTATACCATTTTTATATATCATTTCAAATTTATATATATATATATATTTATTTGTATATATATAATTTCAGGTTAGTTTTAAAAAAAAAAGAAATTCATACCTGTATTCATCAAGGATGCATTAAATTGATCAAAAGTGAAAGTAAAGACATTTATAAATTTACAAAATAATTATATTTTAAAATAAATGCTGTTTTTTAAAAGACAAATACTTTCTAGTCATCAAAGAATTTTGAAAAAATAAAAATAGGCAGCAAAACACAAACCTTTTAACCTTGATAATAATCATAAATGTTTCTTGAGCAGCAAATCAGCATGATTTCTGAAGGATCATGTGACACTGAAGAGTGAAGACTGGAGTAATGATGCTGAAAATTCAGCTTTGATCACAGAAATAAATTATTAAAATATGTTCAAGTAGAATATCATTATTTTAAATTGTAATAATATTTCACAATATTACTGTTTTACTATATTTTTGATTAAATAAATGCAGCCTTGGTGAACAGAAGCGATTTCTTAAAAAAAAAATAATAATAAATAAATAAATAAAAATGTCTGTCTGTAGCCCTAATGGTGACTTTTCTCTCATTCATTTTTGCAGTTTATCTCAAAGTAGACAAAGGAGGAAAAGACAAAGAGGCCAAAAGTTAGGCCTCCTTTCCTGCTTAACAGAATCAGTGAGTCGGGGAGCAGGTCTCAGGGTTGACAGAGGTTAAAGAGCAACAATAGCATGTGAGACCCAGGGTCAAAAGAGCCACAGGACTGATGAATGGCCAAGAAAATCACACTAGTTTGTGTGACTGTGCAAGTTCGGGTAAAGAAAGAGTGGGAAGAAACAGAGCAAAACATTTCGGCGTCATGTTTCATAGGACTATTTTATGATATATTAAACTTTTAGACTGCATGGCTAAATCAATCAACATTATTGTGGAAAAAAAAAGCATATAGTGGAGACTCCAATAAATATGTCTCAGGGTGGGTTTCATTTCTGAAAGTCAGTTTCTTTTCATTTACCACACATTGCATGTTGTCACACTATATGGGGTAAGTTGTCACATTGGGTTGAGAAAATGTAATATATCATGTTATAGATATTAATATGAAAGGTAAAATACTTGTTGTTTTAGCCAACATAAATTGTATTTGATAAATTCTATATAATTACAACATCTGTGACAACATGCCCCAATCTGACATTTATGAAACAATGGAAAAAATTTAAAATACATGTTGTGAGAAAAAAAGCCAGTGATATAAAAAAGTATGAATTGTGAAATAAAAGTTTTTTTTTCTTAATCCCGCGGCAGAAACAATCTTTCATATGAAACACGTTTCAGCCTACAGTTAAAATCCAGTTAAGAAGTGTAGCTTTGTTATGTTTACTTGTTACCCAACAGCTACAGCAAAAATGTGATGGGAATGTAACTTCAGAAGACAGAATTCACAAATATAATTCTAATTTATGGCAGTTTTGAACTAGATGTCTGAAAGCAACAAACAAAAGCACTGCTGGAGAAAACAAGAATTTGTGTAATTGAACTTCTGAATCAAAATTTCATAGCCTCTGTGACAACTAGCCCCAGTGCCCCCTGTAAAGATGCCATATTATTTATCTGTGGTGTAACTTCTTATTTTGCTTTCTTCATCTCTTTTGTGCCTTTCCAGGACCTGCTTCATTGACTCCTGTCTTGTCATGTCCAAACCAACTTCAAAGGACGGTGTTTAAGCCGCCAGCCAATGCAAAAGAATAAAAGTTGCATATGAAAACAGATGTACATCCCTCATTGTCACCCGCTGTTTAGGTACTTTTCCTGCGCAGTCTCATCATTCTGTTTTCATCCTCTTCTCAACCCCCTTTCAAACTAATTCCTTCCCCTTCCCCTCTCCCTCTTTCTCTTTATTCAAAGCCATTGATCATGCATGCAGAAATTTAGCACGCCCATAGCTCCAGTCGGGAGCGCTGGGGCGCTGTCCTACATACTGCTTCTCCACACACACACACACACACACACACACGCACACACACACACACACACACACACACACACACACACAGGGCAACCGCAGTGACAAACTCTTGAGCCGTGATACATAAGCACGCAATTTTTTACAAATTGTGGCATTCCTACCTGTTCAGCCTAGGAACTGCTCTCAAAACTTATGGTGCATGAGTTTTATTTTGGATCTGATTTTAGATTTTCACTTTGCATCTGTTTTCTTGTCTTCTTCTGGAATATCACGTTTCATATATCTAAGTTGTATTAGTTTCCTTTTGCATGTGCATTTCTGCTCTAGCTTTTGTGCTCTTAACTGCTGATATAGTTGGCTTTTGTATGATAAATTGCTTTTGCTTTTCCTCAAGTTGCTTTGGATAACAATATGATTAAATGTAAATGTCATAGAGATGCATGCTTTTTGCATTCAGATGTCTTGTTTTTTCTTGTGCTTTATTGAAGTAAACAAATTAGGAAACATAAAATCCACATTTTATTTGTGCATGAGATGTTTTGTGAACCACATAGTTTGGTACAAATTGTTTACCTTTTTTAAATTATGTTTCAAGGTAAATGTGCTCAGAGCCAGTAAATATATTTTGAAACAGGCTTTAATATTCCAAATTATTAAACTATTTTTCCAGCCTGACCTCTTAATGTCAGTACTTACTTATTTTTAACAGATCACAAAATAACAAAACCTTAAAATGACAACAATACCACGTGAGATGCTGATGTTTATGAGGAACAATGCACACCTCCCTGAGGACTACAAATTGTTTTGGTCAGTCTGTTGGCCCCACCCACACATGCAAACCACCAATCACCTGGTCTTGACTTTGTGTGCCAATTCAGGCCGGCTGGAATCCAGACTACCAATCACCAAACTCAGCCTGATGCTGTGTGATATTGGCTGCTGCTTGGCTATAGACAGCGCTGGGCTGGTTTGGTTGATGGTACACACAATAGACACAACAGTCTTAATCTATGTATCTGTCTGTCTTTCTATCTCTATATCATCTGTATCATTGTCTACGTCTTATTTTATATTCTTTTTGTTTATATAGCAGTCTATAATCTATAGTGTTTACTTTTTATTAAAAAAGTCATCTGTTTTTTTTTCTTCTGACTGTCCGTCCATCCATCCATCTGTTTGTCATCTGCTTTTTTATTCTATCTATCTATCTATCTATCTATCTATCTATCTGTCTATCTATCTGTCTGTCTGTCTGTCTATCTGTCTGTCTGTCTGTCTGTCTGTCTATCTGTCTGTCTGTCTGTCTGTCTGTCTATCTGTCTGTCTATCTGTCTCTCTCTCTGTCTGTCTGTCTGTCTGTCTGTCTCTTTCTTCAGTCTGACCACGTCTCGACTCCGCTACTGTACAACAGCACATGAAAGCGGGCGGGGCCGGGGAGAAAGAGGGGGCGGAGCAAACTACGAGAGTCCGGGAAAAGTCAAACGGGAGGCGGTGCCTCCGTGTGTGCGCAATCCACGCTTGGCCCGTCCTCCTCCAGACGGGCCCTCCCTCCCTCCCCCACCCCCTCGGGCCACCCGCTCTTGAGTCGGAGACTCCTGGCTCCCGTTCGGCTCACAGTCCGGGCAACAGAGGGACACGGGAATGGACACAGAAGGGAGTCAGAGCAGCCTGTCGTCCTCCACGCAGGACTCCCCGCACGACCCCTGGTAAAGCTTCCTTTCTGTGCGCTCGGCTTGACTTTTCCTCGCGAACGGGAGATCTATATATAAATCTGTTCATTTAAACCTGAGTATTCTGGGACCAAGAGGAAAGAGACCACCGGAGACAAAAGACACAAGCGCGGGTTCCTTTACGAAAGAGCGAAAATGGAAACAATGTAAGAGCTAGGAGCCTCACTGTTACATTGTTTCCATGTTCCCTCTTACCAGGACGCGCGCTGTTATATTGTTTCCAACACATTATATTATTACATTCCATTTCGCTTTTTCAAACGGGGATGATCGAACTTGTTACTTTTTAACGGAGAGGAAAGAATCAGTTCTGCGTTTTCAATGGAAATAACGGCACACATCCATCCATCATGGCCGAATTTCACTTTTCCACTTGATTTATTACGATTTTGGGGTGTTGATTACTGTATTTACACATGCACCAGTAATCGGTAGCGTTTCAGAAGACTTTCAGGTGTCTGATCTGACTTTCTTTTTCACCTTTCAGCAAAATGTTCATCGGCGGGGTGGGCTGGCGGACGACACAAGGTGAGACACGCGTGATCTTCTGTCCTGCGTGCTACTTCCACAAAAAGTCTCATGCATGGGCTGCTATGAGCTCGTAGGAGCATTTCTTCTTTCTATGTTTGTTTGGTTTGAAACAGAAAGCAAATAGTTCGTGCACCGTGAAATCATGCATGCATTCAACGCGCGAGCCTAATGCGTTAGATCTTCTTTACATAGGTGAATATTTATAGATCGATACTTGGCATGTTTTATCATTAAACGTCTCTTTCAATACTTCCACGAAAGCTACAGACGATATATATATATATAGTGAGCTCGTGGTGATTTGAGGTGAAAGCAAGGGCGCTAGTGAGGAGGCACTGATGTTGTTGAATAAATGTGTGGAAAATCTCTGGTTGCATGCCTGTGTTGTTATTCAAATACTCAGCTTAGCTTAGAACATTATAATAAGAATGCTTACCAGAGCTATATAATGAGCACTATTGTTGAGATGCAAAGTGGATGGGCAGTCTCAATGCTGATCTAGTAGCAGCAAACGTTTGGTTTAAGGTGCATCAAACATGATTTGCGTCACTAAACTGATGTTATGAAATAAATGCATTGTGCTTTTCTTTCTCCAGAAGGCCTGAATGAATACTTTTGTAAATTCGGCGAGGTGAAGGAGTGTATGGTGATGCGGGATCCGGTTACGAAGCGGTCGAGGTGAGGGGGAGGCGCGCGCACATCTACTGCTGACTTGTTTGTTTGTGTGTTTGTAACTTAATTCTTACGCGTAATGTTTGTGCATGCACTACTTTTGCGCAGGGGGTTTGGATTTGTCACCTATGTAGACCAGACCGGTGTGGATAAAGTTTTGGCCCAAAACAGACACGAGCTGGATTCAAAAACAGTGAGTTTTTCCCGATCATTTTATTATTCTGTATATCAGTGATTTGTTTGTTTAATATAAATGCACATATAATTGCACAGAATCTAGAAAATGTTAGTTCTGCATGCACTATGAGGGTCAGTGTTACATCCAACTTGCATCAGTTATTCAATGTTTTTGGAGCAGATGCTTCATATTCTTTAGTTTATTCCTTAAGCGCCTAATTCGGACGAATGCTTCTCGGTGGTTTTCGTTTCCTAAGATCATTTTAACTCTACATGCACGAGGCGCTAGGTCCGTTCCAGCAGGTCCGTCTGGCGCAGAGCGCGCCACAAGAAAGCGTTCTTTCGCGCTTTTCATCGTCATGGCAACCAGGGGGCAGAATCAAACTTTTCAGAATCTTCTAGCATTCGATCAACACTGCAAAAGTCTTGTGCATGCACTTTAAGAACCTCTGTGAATGGCTGAGAAGTTAGTTTTATTATTATTTTTCAAAAAGTAGCATGCTGTTATCCATGGCATTCTTTGAAGTACCATGCAGTACCAATTCACCATTATGGTTTCTATCAAAATACCTCTATATTACAATTACTAAACTAAAGAATTAGAATCTGTTTTTGTCCGTCCACACTTGTGATGTGCGATAATTTACTGTAGTCACATTTGAGAAGGTTTAGAAATTAGTCACAGTCTAATTTAATTTGCATGATGTTTTTCCAACTGGTTTTGCCTCTGAAGCCAGATTTGACAATCTTAAGTTAAACATTGAAATGTATGAAATGAAATGCACAGGTCCAACAGTATGCAAATGATTAATATGACATACTAGACATGAATAGGGAAATTGACAATTTTGTAATAACCAACAGCAGAAGTGATTTACCAGCCAAACACACTAAACAAACACTCTGCTAAATGTAATATTAGTATTAGTCTTAGTGACAGGTGAATTTGTAGTACTGTAAAGATTGTTTGGATGCACAACCTTTGACGTCAACAACAAAAGATCACAAAAGAGCTTTTTCTCCTCTGTTTAAACAGTACATTTTGCTATTATGACTATATGCATGGGTAAATGCTTGAATTTTATTATGTTCATTTCGCTTTGTTTTATCCCTGATGTCTGTGACCCGATCAGAACAGACTTGTAACTCGAATATGTGAGTCCTGGGACGTCACTGATGGTCCTTTGTCAGATCTGTGTGGGTGTGTCAGCAGACAAAACCAGCCAGAGCTTTACTACAGAGATGCCACAAACCCCTTACGAGCTGTGTGTGTATTTATTTGTTGTCAAATTTGGGCTGTGTTGTGGCCTGTTCCTAGTCCTTTCACATTAAAGAATGAGGCTAGCCGAATCATGTTTAGATGCATGTTTTTCCAAGAGTATTTACAAGTACTGATGGTGACTTAAACACTACTGCTGCGCGGAGAGACTCATCCTGGCAACACTTCAGTCTCTTGTGTTCGGTCGCCATGTGGGACTGTCATCTCTATAACAACTTTGTTGGTTATATCCGAGAGTGTCACACACTCTTAAACACGCCCATTAACCGGTATGACCCTCCATAAGATAAGCACAGCACTTGATGTTGATGTGTAGAATAATGCATATGTAAAATCTCTTTATTTTCTGTTTTGAAAAATGGATGGCATCATTGTTGCAGCATATGTAGTTTGAAATGATTATGTAATTCAAACATAAATCATAAGTATTTTTCGCTTTAATTCACAAGGAAGAAGGACAGATCGTTCGCAATCTGTTTTATTTTCGTAATGTGGTGTATTAATAAGTGAATCTTAAAAGTAGGGCCAGGATTTATCCTTTAGGAAACTGATTTTATTGAAAAAGTGGTTAGAAATGATAACTAGAAAAAGGTTGTTTTTAGAGATAGTAATGTTTTTTTAAATTTTTTTTATGAGGACATTTTCTTCATTAATGTGTCTATTAAGGAAGTAAATATAATACTTATTTATGTATATGGTCTTTTATGGTGTGAATTGTGCAGTTGTTTGTATGTTAGACAACAACTGGATACATTTTTATGCAAACTTACACTACTGTTCAAAAGGTGGGGCTCAGTATGATCTTTTTTTATATAAATGAATACATTTTTTTGGGAAAGATGCATTACAATTTTCAAAAGTGACAGTAAAGACATTTGTATGGATCGTGGTACAAAATATTTATATTTCAAATAAATGCTGTTGTTATGAACTTTAGGTTTTTACAAAAATATGAAGCCGCACAACTGTTTTCAGCATTGATAATAATAAGAATGCTTCCCGAGCAGCAAACCAGAATATTAGAATGATTTCTGAAGGATCATGTGACACTGAAGACTGAAGAGTAATGATGCTGAATGATGATGATAGAAAACGATTATTTGAAATTGTAATAATATTTCACAATATTATTGTATTTTTTATGAAGTAAATGCAGCTTTGGTGAGCAGAGTCACATAAAAACATCCTGATTCTGATAGTGTTGATATAAATCTTCATTACAGGTAAAGCTCTGTTTTCTGTGCTGTGATGCAAAGGCTAATCAGTGTGTTAATTGTGTATTGATGTGTTTGAATGGCCTCTTCGTGTGGTATTTGAGGCTCTGTTGTGTTAATGTTTTGGTGGGGTCGCTGAGGGGGTTGCTGTGGGTTATTAGGTCACTCCAGTGGGGTCTGAAAGGCTGTGTGGGGGGGGGATTCACAATAACAGGAAGCAATTTTGATAGATAAGACTATTGTGCAAACAGCTCCTCGTCTACTTTCAGCTGCGTTTTGAGATTCCAGCAGAACTGCAGAGGAACCGTCTACAGTCTGTAACGCAGATGGCAGTATGTGCTTTTATTTGATATTTGATGTGGTACTGTAAAGTTTTGCATGTAACAGTAAAGCGTTTCCGTGCCGTCTTTCTTTACTCAACATTTTCAGTCCTTCTGTAGCCTTTTCTGGGTGTTTTCCTATTTCTTGCATTTGCCGTCCATGCGAGGAACTGAAAAGAAGATATTATGAAAGGGTCCGTGTTGAAAACTGAAAGAATGTGCCATGCTGAGAGTGTTTTTTCATGCTATCGGCTCTCAGAAGAACGAGTGAAAGAGGATAGGCTGGTAGAGGGGTGTCTGAGCTCTGGAAACGAGAGGTCATATATTGTCAAATCTCATAAAAATAAGGCTAAATTACAAACAGACGTGATAGAATGTGCATTTCTCCAACAATCGGATACAACGCCTTTGCCATGTGCAAAATATGTGGGAGTTTCATTTAAAACAATGTGTGCATGTACAATATTTTGAAATGTGATTTTTTTCAGGGCTGTATCTTAACCCTGTAAAGCCTGACATGTGAATAATAGTCAGAAAAAATCGAATGGAATTGAAACAGAACAGTTTTTTGAACCTTTAGACAAACTCGTTAAAAAAATCTAAGCAAGGTTTTTGTTGAATATCATATTTGATACATCAAGCTTTTATGCCTCATAGAGCGTGATATAGTGAGAATATGGAGGAAAAAAACACCTAAATTTTATTCTGAGTCCCAAATTGAGCAAAAATATGTAATTTGGTGCAGTTGCTGATATGGCCAAAAAGTAAGATGAAATTCAGCTTGTAATGTAAATCAATGAGATCTTTATAACAGTATAACAGACTGACATAAAATGCATATAAATATCACTTTTCACTCCATATCTCCCAATAAAATGTCTTAGTGAGATAATATTTAAAAGCTTAGCTTTATGATCAAAGCTCTGTAGTTTCTAAACATATAATGCAATGCACTACAATGCAATTACATTAAGAGGCCTTTTACTGGCTAAAAAAGTATAAACTTTCAATCAGACAACAGAATGCATGTAGTAGATTGTGAACAACAGGTTTTTCAGCAAAATTTTAATTATGTTGATAAATGCCCTAGACATTTGCATATCAAATATGATACAATAGGCTTTATAGAGTTAAGGCACTATTGTTGTACATAGTCTTGAGCAATATGGATGTTTGACTTGGTTTCCAAGTTATTCTGGATGGTTGCTAGGTGGATGTTTGCTGAGTCTATAGTATAAATAGTGTAGGACAGCTATGTTTAACAGTAAGGGCTATATTTTGTAATGCATTAGCAAAGACTACTAATAAAAGCATGCATTTCTTCCATTTGTTTAAAAAATATAAACAAGGTCAATGCTATATAAAAAGACAAATGTGACCCTGGAGCACAAAACCAGTCTTAAGTCGCTGGGGTATATTTTTAGCAATAGCCAAAAAAACATTGTATGGGTCAAAATTATCGATTTTTTATTTATGCCAAAAATCATTAGGATATTAAGTAAAGATCGTGGTGCATTAAGATATTTTGTAAATTTCCTACCGTAAATATATCAAAACTGAAAGCTTATGTATTCAGCTTTCAGATGAGGTATAAATCTCAATTTCGAGAAATTGACCCTTATGACTGGTTTCGTGGTCCAGGGTCACATATGGCAAATATCAAACCAGAGCAAGTGCAAATGTGAAATATGTAGCTGACAAGTCTTGACCCGCATCTGTCAAATAAAGTTAGTTTGGCTCAATATTTGAACAAGTGCTTCAAATAAACATATTCGTGTAGCAACAGAGATTAAAAACTGCTGCTTAATAAACACATCAGTTTTGCTTATTCAAATTTGCAACGAATACATAAGCAATTTGACTGTTCATTCATTCCTGAAATTGCCTTTTCAGTTTTATTGCACATTCAGCTCTGATATGCTCATGTAGTTACAAGCTGAATTGATCATACAGTGATCAGATCTGCTAGACTCAATGATTATTTATTCTTAATGGCATGTGTTTGGTAGAAATGAGCTGCTGTTTTAATAGAAACAGACACAAAGTGATAGCATAGTAAAGAACGTACGTCTCTTTATAGCTCGTGGATTGATGTGTTTATGTATTTAACTCTGCTTTTAACATGCAATGCTTGTACATAATATGCTTTTTATCCCGACAATTTTAGCTTTTTAAATGTTTCTCCGTTTGTAATTCAACGCCAGAGACAGTCCTGAGTTGTGCATCGTGGAGAACTGGCACAAAGACATGGTTTGGATGAGAGTCCCATTGGAGGCCTTGAGTGCGTCATTGACGTGTATGAGTGTGTGTGACGGTTTAGCGGCAGATTCTGGAGATTAGCTCTCAAATGCTGACGGCATGACGAGGTGCGGGCCACAGGACGGAGGGAGAGAGAGAGAGAGAGAGAGAGAGAGAATTCCCTGTCCGTAATTAGTATGGATCGCCTAAGCAACTAATCGGATTGAGGGAAACAAACTGGATGGCATTTCCGATGTAGCTACATGGCTGATGCCAAAGCCTCTCCTGAGATTTTGCATAGTGTCAGCACACGAACACACACACACACACACACACACACACACACACACACACACTT
>NW_015636724.1:226406-236090 GCF_001515625.1 Sinocyclocheilus rhinocerous
ACACACACCTTTGTTCCATCTTGGTCATGGTGTGGGGTTGTTGAGCCTCATTAACGAGCATCGTTAGCTAATTGCTTTGCCATTGTTCGCTCATGCACAGTGACCTTGATGGCCCAGTCCCATATACAACAGCAGTTCACCTTTAGTTTTAACACAGTGATGCACTGCTATATAAATATTTGCCTGTACTGATAATGATTGTTTTTGTGTAACTTTTGTATAAATTGGTTTAAATATGTGCCAGCTCAAGGAGGAGTATTGATTCCTTTCATGATTTCTACTTAATAATGTTTCCTTTTTTTACAGTCTCCTTTATCTTGCTCACTACTAATATTCCTTTTAAAGCAGCTTATGAACAATATGCATTGTTAATGTTGCTATGCATTAAAAAAAATAATGTATTAGCATTGATATTATGTATGGGCGAAATTCTAAATAGTACCATTCACACAAAAGTAAGTTACTTCCACTGAAATGAGGCACCAGAACATTAAAATATGCTATATTTGTGTATTTAATTTGATTATATAATATATATAATTATATAATCAATTAATTATATTTTCAAATTAATTATTAATTATATATTCAAATTAATCATTTTTATTTAACCTTGATTTTGTTTGCTCTTAGTTTTAGTCGTACGGATGCATCCCCACTGTATGTGGTATAATATTACAGTATAAAGTCTAACAGTTTTCCTCATACTTATTATTTATTAATTTATTAGTATGGCATTTAGTGCATTTTTTAAGTCCAGTAAATGGATGGTGTACTTGCTAAAGTTTAATACTTGTCAGAGGTTTGTTCAAATCATTAACACTAACTATATGAGATGTAATAGTGATGCTTAACTTAACATAAAAGAAGTTTAAAGTGTACATGAGCTCTTGCGTATGAAGCAGATGTAAAGAGTGAATATGAAGCATAGTTGTTGTAATTTGGTTTGGTTTGTTGATGACGGTGGAGTAAAAGGCGGTGTGTATGTGTGTGTGTGTGTACATGTGTGTGTGCTCAGGAGGGGGTGGACCTCTCTCCGTCCCATCTGTTTGGGGTTCATCTTTGTCCTCATAATTAATGAAAGGAGAGGGGGCTTCCTGACACACACACACACACACACACACACACACACACACACACACACACACAGATATTATGTATGGGCGAAATTCTAAATAGTACCATTCACACAAAAGTAAGTTACTTCCACTGAAATGAGGCATCAGAACATTAAAATATGCAGTATAAAATATTGACAACTGTTTACTTTAAAACCTTTTATTATTTTAATTTTATGTTATAATTTATAAATATATTTTATAAAAATGATAAATATTGTTAAATGAATATTATTATTAATATATAATAATACTGTGTTATCTATTACATAGAATTTTATATAGATTTGTATATATAGAAATATAGATGTCTGAAAAGCTATGTAGCTAATACACTCTAAAATTGCTCCCTCTCTCTCTCTCTTTCTTCTCCTTTGTTGTTTTCATTCACTTTTTTTTTTGTCTTTGCTGTTTGGTGCTGATTAATTTGCCCTCACCCCTTCCTGCCTCCCTCTCTCTCTTTATCTGTTTTCTCCGTATCTCCTCCCTCTCGGCTCCGAGCAGAGATTGGATGTTGGGATAGGCTTTGCCTGCCCTCAGGCCTGAAAAGAGGATTGTCTCGCTGAATGTTTGGAAACAGATCTGTTCCAGTAACCTGTAAAAGGAGTAGCCTTTGACAACACACACACGCACTTGTGTCTCTATCAGTTTGTTCTTTCGGTCTGATAGCAAAAACTGTAGCAGTGTCATATCTGACCTCATTTTGGATTCCGGAAAGTTTTGGTTATTCTCGGATGTTGTGATGTTTTGAAGGAAGCAGAATGTTCAAATATCTAAAGCAACAGTATGGTTTTAAACCTCTAACCATAGGAATGAAATCTTACATACTTAGGGTACTCCGTTTTGAATGATTCCTCAAATTATACAGCCTTATGAGAAAAGGTGTGCTATTACTATCACTACTAAACTGTTAGACATTGCACTAAAATAACACACAGAACAACACCTTAGTAACTGCATAGCAATGCCTTGGTAACCATCCACTACATCCTTGCGTCACAGAGGATTATTCCCGGGGCAATCGTCACTGTTTTCTTCAGAAAATGTTGAAATCTAGTTGTACGGTAGTTCTGCTGTTATCTGGCACAATGGGCTAACATACACTACCGATCAAATATAATACTTTTTATTCAGCAAGGATGCATTAACTTACTCAAAAGTGATTGTGAAGACATTTACAGTGTAACAAAAGATTTCTATTTCAAATGAATGCTGCTTTTTAACTTTGTATTCATCAAAGAATCCTGAAAAGAAATTGTATTATGCTTACAACTGTTGTCTGCATTTATAATCAGAAATGTCTTGAGCAGCCAATCAGCATATTAGAATGATTTCTGAAGGATCATGTGACACTGAAGACTGGAGTAATGATGCTGAAAATTCAGCTTTGCATCAAATAAATAAATTACATTTGAAAATATGTTCAAATAAAAACAGTTACTTTAAATAGTAATAAGTTACTGTTTTTATTTATTTTATTAATTTAATTTTAATCAAATAAATCCAGCTTTGGTGAGCATAAGAGTCTTATATAAGAGTCAAAAAACCCTACCAACCCCAAACGTTTGAACTGTAGTGTAAAGAAAATGTAACTAGTAGATGACTAGTAGACTATTTATCGTCCATCAAAAAAGCAGAAGATTTCACATTAAAAAACAGACTGATTTAAGACGGTAAAGACCCCTGAAGATAACCAATGCTTTTAAGAATCCTGTGAAATTAGGTTAAATGATGGTGGTGCATGAGTGACATTGTGTTTCATTGTGAGACTGACATTTTACATGATTTTTTTGTGTCTGTTTGGTATTTTTGGTGCACAGGTTGGGACGAGGTTTGGGATCAAAAGGTGACTATGAGTGTAGAGCTGAAATCATAGAACTAAACCTGTAGACACTTGCAAGATCAACATCGTAGAGCGCACTAATAGATGGCTACTGTATGCTACCAGTACACATGAATCTAGCTGGTGTAGAAGGCCATTTAGATCAATGGCAGTGCATAACAGCATGGCATGGGGTTGCTAGAGATGGTTATAGAATTAGGATGGAGATAATCTGGTCTAGTGGGATTAGATCAAATTCATGATGTTGCTGATTTTTTATTGATTGTTAAGTGAATAATTTAGGCCCTCCAGATTTCCAGAATTATGATCAAGTATGGTTCACAAGTCAATATAGTAGTTCTGTAACTTTCATTTTCATTAAGTTTTTATTTAATTTAAATTATATCTGTCTACAATGACTGCAAGTTTTGCCGTTTTTCCAGTATAAGTCTTTTAGTTTAACTTGCTCCAGTCTGCAGTAATTGCAAATGAATCCTGATTTTTTTTTCAGGTCACAATTTGTTTCCTTGTCAGGTATGCTGATTGATTTTATTGTGCTCAACAAACATAGTTTTGAGTAACAGACATCAAACGATTTAATTTTTTGTTGTACAAAAACATGGCAGATTAAGCGGTTTTAAAAATATATCTAATCAATTGGAAGCATCTGTACTGAAACAATTAGAATTTCATTGCTTTCAAATGCATTGATTGTTTTTTGTGTTTTTTGTTTTGCTTTAAATTTGCAGGATAATTTTGCAATTTTTGGTATCATTGATATTAAATTCTAATCTTAACAAAAGCAAACTTCTTTAAACTGTGTTTTTATGGGTCTTAAAAGGCCTTAGTTCACCATTTCACAAATTAAGGCCTTACAGTTTTTTACGATTGCTTAAGCACAATTTTGAAAACAGGGCCCGGTTTGTCAAAACACTACACACAATTAACACAACCCTACACCAAAGTAGCACAACACGTCAGATCATTTGCAAAATGGAGCACTTTTGTCAAAACTATACACAACTTTATAAAAACAATATTTTGTTACCATACGAAACACACATTTCATATGACTTTAATCTTTTTGAACCAGTTACACACTGCTGTTGCTAACCTAAAACACTTTTAGCAAGTCTAATTCTCAGTGATTAGAGTACTGTAAATGAAGTACACAGAGAAAGTGCAACTATACAATAGTTCACCAAACACTACACAAGACCAATGCTGCAGACTGACGAAAATATCATTGATTTCTCTCCATATACCCAAATCAGTCAACATGGAGAATCACAACAAAACATGTCCCAGTTGTCATGCTACTACAGTAGTGTGCATAACACTGTTAGCGCAGCAAACAACAGACAAACGTAAAATACTGTATCCAGTACAGGTTACAATTACAGTAAACAACAACAACAACAACCATAAAAAATAATCTGAAAAAACTGACAATATTGTACAGAAAATACTACAGTAAACATACTATACATTATCTCTTCGCCTAGCTGGATCTGGCAGAGAATTTCATCAACATCACAAGCAATATCCTCATTAGCAAGACAACGCGGGAAGAACCGTCTTGAATGTCGAATCCATCCTTGCACAGCTGCGGCGTCGACTTGGTCACAGGCGTCCTCCATGGCCTGAATGAGGGGTACCTGAGCCTGGGGCTGGAGATCGTAAACCTTCCACCGCCATGCAGAGAAAAACTCTTCGATAGGGTTTAGAAACGGAGAGTATGGTGGAAGGTATAGTACTGTCAACTGTGGATGGTGTTGAAACCAGTTCTGGACCAAAGCAGAGCGGTGCAATGACACATTGTCCCAGATGACAGTATATTGTATCTGGTGCATTTCATTACCTGCTGTGACGATGTGGTGCAATCGGTCCAAAAATGCGAGAATGTGAGGTGTGTTGTAAGGGCCCATTTTGGCATGACGGAGGAGAACCCCATGCTGTGAAATGGCAGCGCAAAGGGTGATGTTACCCCCACGTTGCCCTGGGACATTGATTATAGCCCTGTGGCCAATGATATTTCTGCCTCTCCTTCTTGCTTTTGTGAGGTTGAACCCTGCCTCATCAATATATATGAATTCATGCAGGATTTCCTCAGCATCCATCTGCAAAACTCTCTGAAATGTATACAAGTGTGTTTAGTGTTTTGCAAATAGTGTGAAGCTGACAATGTGCTTACAGTTGTGCAAATCTAGCCTTGTGTTTTGCTCCTTGAGTGTAAGGTTTTGCTAATTGTTGGAAAAGTTTAATTTTAGTGTGTAAGCAATCGTAAAAAACTGTAAAAGGTCTTAAATTGGAGCAGAAAGTCTTAAATTTATAATATCATGGCATTAAATGTTGCATGCAGTGCAAAAAATGAACATCTTCCTCAATGCTTTTGTCTTGTTTTTAAATACAAATATCTAAACATCATTAAATCAAGAAACATTTCCTAGAGATGCAAACTGAACATATGAAGTTCATATACATTTTTTGTCAAATTAATTAAAAAGTAATGGAGATTGTATTTTCAAGCTTTAAAGTGTTGCTAATACAACCTTTTTGAGAACATATTGATGTATTGTGTTCAATGCAATTTATTACTAAATTTTCTTTACTTGGTCCTAAAAAGTCTTAAATATACCTTCATAAAACCTGCAGAAACCCTATATAGAAATAATTAGTTTAATGCATTTATTTGACAAAATAGATATTTTTTAAAACATGCACAAATAAAAGCTTTAAGCATAAACTGTAAAGATGTTTTTATTTCTCACATGACTTGCAATGGTCAGATGATTCAGATGGTGGGGATTTGATGTAATTCCTCTTGAAATATTTCAGAGGATTTGTCTGTTGTAGCTTTCATTTTCTGCCAGGGTGACTTTTTGTGAATATTGTTTAAGTACAACATTAAGTTGAAATATCAGCTGCATTAAATGATGGTTAAGCAATAAAGGAAGGGTATAAATTAAATATAGTAACTTACATATTCATTGTGTGGATTTCTTAAAGGGGTCATATGATGCGATTTCAATTTTTCCTTTCTCTTTGGAGTGTTACAAGCTCTTGGTGCATAAAGAAGATCTGTAAAGTTGCAAAGACTAAAGTCTCAAATCCAAAGAGATATTCTTCATAAAAGTTAAGAGTCAACCACGCCTACCTAAAACGGCTCGTTCTAACACACCCCA
This sequence comes from Sinocyclocheilus rhinocerous, assembly GCF_001515625.1. NCBI lineage: Eukaryota > Metazoa > Chordata > Actinopteri > Cypriniformes > Cyprinidae > Sinocyclocheilus > Sinocyclocheilus rhinocerous. The sequence goes on from NW_015636724.1 coordinate 232,532, forward strand.
CATGTCTACGTCACGATGTGAGAAGATTTGCATAACGCCGCCCAAACGTTCACGCAAAGAAAGAAGGCGTAACTTATTCTCGCTGTATTATTGTTGCTGCCGCCGCCGCCATGTTGTGGAGATGCTGTGTGTTTCGTTATGAAAGGGCATAGAGGAGAAAAAATAATGTACAATATGTGGAAAATAATGTGTTATTTGAACCTTAAACCGCAAAAACACATTTCATTACACCAAATACACAAAATAATGTTCTTTTTAGCAGCATCATATGACCCCCTTTAAAGAAAACAGTGACTGAGATTAAACAAATCTGCTAGATCAATAATTTCAGTCTTTTATACAGTTTAATGTCCTGAATAACGGGTTATTTGTTCATCTAATGATTACATTATACATGTTAGAAGTGTTAACATCAGTAAATCCTTGGGAAACACGGACAGGCCTGTTTGTTAAACAGCTGTGAGTGGATTTTGAGAATATTTATGAAATACTATCTTTGTCTCTCAGATTCCGTAAATACATGACGTTTCTGCTCAGTCATGCCTCTTATTCCCTCTCGAGATTCAAAGAAGCTTTATTCACATGCTAAACAAATCTCTCTCTCTCTCTCTCTCTCTCTCTCTCTCTCTCTCAGATTGACCCTAAGGTGGCCTTCCCACGCAGAGCTCAGCCGAAGGTGAGTGCTAAGTCTCCGTTCAGGTTAACATCACACACATCACTTCTCATTAAGGACACACAGGTTCTGTTCTGAAACCTAGTGAGTGTTTTAAAGCACCATAGGTGTTTTCTCGATGTGACAGCTCTGACAAACTGTAGGCAGCATAATTCTGAAGATCCTTCTTTTTCACCATATCGCATAGAAGTGGCATGAAAAATGGGCGTCCTATAAATTTTTCTTAAACTAAACCAAACTTTTAGAATGAAAAGTAAAAGGACTTTAAATAGACACTAAACAACTGGTCACAAACATATCCTCTAAAATGTCTATAGGAATTCTTTTTGACCATTATTGCATACAGTACTATGGTCGGTAAGATTATTTTAAATGATTTTCAAAAAAGTTTCTTATGCTCAGGCTGCATTTATTTGATCAAAAATACATTAAAAGCAGTAATATTGTGAAATATAATTACAATTTAAAAGCACTGATTTCTATTTGAATATATTTTAAAATGTAATTTATTTCTGTGATTAAAGCTGAATTTTCAGCATCATTTCTCCAGTCTTCAGTGTCACATGATCCTTCAGAAATCATTCTGATATGCTGATTTGCTGCTCAAGAAACAATTAATATCATTATCAATGTTGAAAACAGTTAACTTAATTCTTAAAACGTAATATTTTCAGAAACCTTTTTCCCCCCTTGTTCTCTGATGAATAGAACGTTCAATAGAACTGCATTTATTTGAAATAGGGATTCTCATTTTAGTTAATTTTCCTGACAACTGCTGCTCATTATCCAAACATTAACCGTTAACTGATAAAATTAGAATAATAAATTATTATTAAATAAAAATAGAATGGACAAGAATCTGTGATGCATTTAAAATACAAACAAACATATATATATATTTTTTTTCACGGGTTTATTTTAACGTGCAAACAGCAGCATACAGAGCAACAACAAAACCTGGATTCACACATCTTTAAACCGGCTTAGTCTTGTTTTATGCAAATCTTCCCACATAGTGATGTAGATATGTGGGGGCGTGTTAGAATGAGAACTGTAGTCTTGTTTTTTTCCCCCGTTAGACATAAAAATAAATAGCAGGCCTACCTCAGTGTACAACGTGTCTACTTTTTATTTTAAAAAAGTAACATGTCGACATGCTGTGTGGATAGACTGGAGCGCTGTCTGTTAACTGTTAGACCCGCGACAAAAACGCCATCACAAAAATCCCGTCATTCTGTGGTTCGGGACTTTTCATCCACTGGTCATATGTTTCTATTCACAGCGTGTTTTTGCAGCACTGAGCAATATAACCAACCACAGACATATCTGTTGATTTCATTAACGCAGTGGCCAATCAGAGGTGGTTAAGTTACAATCCACTCACCTCTCAAAACGCCGGTAATCAAAGAAGCTTTACACTACACAAATAATCTCTGTTCAGTGCTGCTGAGTTCTACACGTTCGCAAATTCTCTCATTGCAACAAAGAAAGTGTAGACATGATGGAAATAAGAGATTATTTGTGTAGTGTAAAGCTTCTTTGATTACTTTAAGTTAACTTTGTGAGATCGCGATGAACTACAGTAAGATGAGTGACGGCTTTCCACAGTGATTATAAGGGGAGCGCACTGCGCACATTCTTGGCTATAATCCATTCAGAATTTGAATACATTCACTCACGGATTCATTCTCCGATTCACTCTCTGATAACCATTTATCCAATATTGCCACTTGTCATTGTGTTGCGTATACTGCATCAGTTAACTAAGTGAAGGTGAAGCAGGTGCTTGCTCAGCGATATATGTCTGTAGTCATGTTGCACGTGTCGACATGCGCCCATGAGTTAACAAATATGCATAGCATTTTTTTTTCTTTCACCATTCACTATGCAGCAACTTTAAAAAAAACCTTTAAAACCGTTTAACTGATAGGATTAATCGGTCAAAATTCGTACTTTCGGTTTATGTTTAAACGGTCAATATGAGCATCCCTAATTTGAAATAGAATAATTTTTAACATTATGTCTTAACTGTCACTTTTGGTCAATTTAATGTGTCCTTGCTAAATAAAGGTATTATTTTCTTTAAAAAAACTGTAGTATAGGATAAGATTCTAAGATTTCTAAGGTAGAAATATGGTCAAATTAAAAGTGAACTATTTTCCTGTCTACACCCTACTTTTCTATAAAACTAAAGGCAAGAAGCACCAAAGAATTAATTTTAATGCATATTAGTGCCTTGCATTGTTAGCTTGAAATCAAGTTTCCCCTGTGAGTCACATAAAATAAATAGTAAATAAATAGTTAAACTGACAGAGTTTCTCCCTATGTGGAGCGTCCCAAATCAGTCCTTTAGATTCCATTTTTGAGGTTCCATTTTTAGTTAATATGCTTCCTTAGAAGGCAGTTGCGTAGACAGTAAAGTAGCTCACTAGGTTTTGGAACAGAGTCATACATAGCTCCTATTTATGTAATGAACACATACTCTTTTTTTTCTCAACAAAATAGCTGACTCTTGTTTACTTTACCTATTTGAGCTGTTATGAAAATATGAAGAGTTCGGTTCCAAAACGCTATAAATCCATTTTGATTAATTTGAGTAAAAATGTGTTTTCTTTACCAAGAAACTTTCACATAGCATCTTTAGGCTATAATAACATAAAAAAATTCAAATCCATATTTTGATTTTCAAAGATTTATTATAAAATTGTATTATTTTTTCCCCAAAATGCAATAAACCCATGACACGTTTTTTTTTTTCTCCAAAATGCAATAAATCCATTGAATCAATATAAAAGTTATTTTTCATATTGAAACTGTTGAAAATACACAACATAGTAAGTTGATCCACATATGACAGCCTCTGAACTTGGTCAATACTAATCTTAT
>NW_015636724.1:237876-243764 GCF_001515625.1 Sinocyclocheilus rhinocerous
ATAGCAGTGATCTATGGCTCTGTGTATTAAATGCCGCTCCATCTGAAAGCACGTGATGGAGATTTACTATTAATCACAGAACCGGCTTTACTGACGAGATGCGCATGACAATCACATGCGATTTATCGTGCAGCCCTAATTTTTTTGTTTGTTTGTTGATCACAAAGTACAAAATAGATGAGGAAAACTAGGATGCCGGGTGTATTCAAAGCGCCACCATTACTGTCTAGAGTGCGTGGAGTGGTGCGCTGTGATTGGTTGTTACTGTTTACGGTGCGTGGAATAGTGCGCTGTGATTGGTTGAGCGGATATATCGCAGTCTGCAGAAAAGGGAGACTGGCGTTTGTCGCGGTTTGGAAAAAAAGGGAGAAAACATGACAGAATAACTCGGCGGATATCACATTTTGAGTAAAATTAAAAACGGACTTTTCAATACCGACCAGATACAATACTGATTTTGGCGGAAACTCAATAAAAAAAAAAAGGCGTTTATCACGTTTTGGAACCAAACTCTTCATGTGTATTTAAATAGCACCCTAGTTTTCTTGTTGAAAATCGTGTTGATGCACCTGATTATTTCATCGTCTCATTATTTGCCTTTTTTCTGGTGTTTTCAGCTGGTAACAAGAACAAAGAAGATCTTTGTTGGAGGATTGTCTGTCAACACCACCATCGAAGATGTGAAACAGTATTTCGATCAATTTGGAAAGGTGAGTTCAAGGGGCATATTCTACACTAGCATGAATTTCTTTCATAATTGAATCTAGTTTTTCATTACCACACTGAGAAGGTTTCAAAAGCAATTTTCACTCAGAAATTGCTAGCAAATTTCACAAACAATTACAGAAACTGCAAGTAACACATTGAAACAGTCAGTTTTTTCTGCTGTACCTTTAAGACTTACATATAACAGTCATACTTTTGGCCAGATAGGCAGGTCAAGTTTCTGAATACCGAATAGGTGTTTTTTGAAATATGGGCGGTCATATGTTAATGAGCTTGTGGTTGTGATGTCAGTAGCATCTTAGCTTCTTTAAATGGCTGTGAATGTTAGAGTATGTTTACATAGTACAACTTTTAAAAGAACCAGAAAAATACAGTAGTATCACCCAACAATGTGCTCTTGATGTTGGTGCGTTCTTTGACATTTGACATTTTTCGAAAAGGTGTGTTTTGATGCACACATGATATCTCTTTTATTCTCCGCCTGTCTCCACTTGTTCCATTTGTTACTGTCATATTTGGTGTCGGTGGTAAAGAATTGAAGATGGAGTCCTTGTGTAGCTGCTTTTTCTTTTGTGTGAGAGTGGCTCGCTGAGCTGAATAGTAGACAACAGGGACTAAAGAAAGAGAAGAGCGTACGAGTAGAGGCAGGAGATGAGTGAGGGAGGCCGTGTCACCTCCTGTGGGTAGAGGGCACGAGAAGGGGACGGCCTTTCAAAAGAGGAGAAAGAGTAAGATACGCAGTACAAAGGGAAGTTTTAGAAGTGGGTGTCCTATAAATTTGTTCTAAACTAACCAGAACTATTGGAACAACAAGTAAAAAGGGGACCGTTGGGACCGATTCCTGTAAAATGTTTATGGGTGAATTTTTAATTTAAAAAAATACAGTAAAAACAGTGATATTGTGAATTATTATTACAATTTTAAATAGCTGTTTTCTATTTGAACTTATATTTTAAAATGTAATTTATTTCTGTGATCTAAGCTGAATTTTCAGCATCATTACTCTAGTCTTCAGTGTCACATGATCCTTCAGAAATCATTCTAATATGCTGATTTACTGCTCAAGACGCATTTCTTATTATTGTCAATGTTGAAAATGCTGCATAATACTTTTGTGCCATGATACATTTTTTCAGGATTTTTTGATGAATAGAAAGTTAAAAAGAAAAGCATTTATTTGAAATATGAATCTTTGGTAATATTATAAATGTATTTACTGCCACTTTTGATAAATTGAATGGATCCTTGCTGAAAAAAAATAAATAAATTTAATAATAATTTTAAATGATTATTTTAAATTGTAATATTTCACAATATTACTGTTTTTACTGTATTTCTGATCAAATAAATGCAGCCTTGGTGTGCATAAGTGACTTTTAATGTTTCCAAAACAATGAAAAATCTTACGTTTTTGCATGGTAGTGTAAATAGGCTCAGTTTGCTTTCATATTGCCTTTAACACATTAATTTCTTGTGTTGAAATGATGTAAACACATTCTTTAAAAGTTCTTTGTTTTTCATGTTGTAATGATCATTTTGCCTTTAAAAACATAAAAGACCACTTGAGGGTTTATCAAGTCTGTGATTCGATCAAAACGTGAGGTACTGTTTAGATGAAACATACTTCGAAGACACTTCAAGTAGTCCCTCACTACAGAGTCACCCTTATATGAAGTGACACTCACCGCGGTGAATCCTGTGAAGGTAGGAACGAGAGAATGGAGCGACAGAGAGCGAGTGAGGGTGTGAAGGTGCTGTTGGTAAAGGGGGAGGGTCTCCCGAATCTTAACTAATCTGATGCAACAGCTGCTGCCCCCCCCCACCCTCTCAAGCCTGTTTCCACGGTGACCTGCTGGGCCTATTGTCTCCGCACACATCTCAATGTGACACTGGGTGCATGTGGGCTCTTTTTTTTCAAATATGTAAATGCACGTGTGGATTCGGTGGTGCACACACTCACAAACACATCCACAAACACGTATTAGTGTCCTCGTGCACCTGTTGGCCTGCTGGATAGACTTTATAAGGCACTGATCAAAGTTTAAAGACAACATGAAATCCTTATTCCTATTTATACTCAAAATGTTCGGAAAAATTAACCTCCAATAAAAGCTCACCAAGGCTACATTTATTTGATAAAAAATACAAGACGCATTTCTTATTATTGTCAATGTTGAAAATGCTGCATAATACTTTTGTGCCATGATACATTTTTTCAGGATTTTTTGATGAATAGAAAGTTAAAAAGAAAAGCATTTATTTGAAATATGAATCTTTGGTAATATTATAAATGTATTTACTGCCACTTTTGATAAATTGAATGGATCCTTGCTGAAAAAAAATAAATAAATTTAATAATAATTTTAAATGATTATTTTAAATTGTAATATTTCACAATATTACTGTTTTTACTGTATTTCTGATCAAATAAATGCAGCCTTGGTGTGCATAAGTGACTTTTAATGTTTCCAAAACAATGAAAAATCTTACGTTTTTGCATGGTAGTGTAAATAGGCTCAGTTTGCTTTCATATTGCCTTTAACACATTAATTTCTTGTGTTGAAATGATGTAAACACATTCTTTAAAAGTTCTTTGTTTTTCATGTTGTAATGATCATTTTGCCTTTAAAAACATAAAAGACCACTTGAGGGTTTATCAAGTCTGTGATTCGATCAAAACGTGAGGTACTGTTTAGATGAAACATACTTCGAAGACACTTCAAGTAGTCCCTCACTACAGAGTCACCCTTATATGAAGTGACACTCACCGCGGTGAATCCTGTGAAGGTAGGAACGAGAGAATGGAGCGACAGAGAGCGAGTGAGGGTGTGAAGGTGCTGTTGGTAAAGGGGGAGGGTCTCCCGAATCTTAACTAATCTGATGCAACAGCTGCTGCCCCCCCCCACCCTCTCAAGCCTGTTTCCACGGTGACCTGCTGGGCCTATTGTCTCCGCACACATCTCAATGTGACACTGGGTGCATGTGGGCTCTTTTTTTTCAAATATGTAAATGCACGTGTGGATTCGGTGGTGCACACACTCACAAACACATTTTAGTGATTGTCAGCAGCTCGTGCACCTGTTGGCCTGCTGGGATCGACTTTATAAGGCACTGATAAAAGTTTAAAGACAACATGAAATCAGTATTTCCCTATTTATACTCAAAACGTTTGTAATAATTAAGATTTTTTAAAAATGTGTTTGTAAGTAGTCTCTTATGCTCACCAAGGCTGCATTTATTTGATAAAAATACAGTAAAAACAGTAATATTTAAAATAACTGTAAAATAATAATAAATAATAAATTTGACTGTTTTTACTGTTATATATATATATATATATATATATGGTGCAAAGCTGAATTTTCAGCATCATTACTCCAGTCTTCAGTCTTCAGAATTTAACTTATGCGCAAAATTGTAATATCGCATAAAACATTTGCGAATTAAGCATAATTTCCATCTGAGACAAAGTGGACAAAATCATCACTTCTTGATAAACTGACACTAAATATCACTAAGAAAAGTAGGAGAAGCCTCTGAATATAATACTTTTCATATATAATAAATTACTTGTGCCTTTAGAGCGAGCAGAAGAAACACAATAAATGCGGTCATTGCTTTCGGAGCTGTTTGGGAACGCAGTGATGTAAGACAGTTCTGGGAGGCAATTATCCAGAAATACTTTGACCACAGACTTTACTCGGGCATTTAAGAATGACCATAACAACATTTCAGATGCTGTGCAACGAGATCGGTCCACTGGTTAGTCCAGGTAACCCGTCCCATAGCGCAAAGTCACATGACTTTTTTGATGCACATGGAGGATTTTATTCGGTAAATGTGTTTAGTTTATGCATATTTTGTCTTATTGGATAAAAAGTTTATCTGACACAGTTGTGCGCATACGTGTTTTTATGCACATTTTTTGAATTTGTGCGCATCTTGGCGTTTTCCAAAATGCGCATAATGGAAACATAGCTATTGTCAAATGATCCTTCTGGAATCAACCAATTATAGTAAATTATTGTTATAATTAAAAATATATTTTACAGTATTACAGTTTTTTTTTTTTTTTACTGTATTTTGATCAAATAAATGCAGCTTTTAGGGGCGTCGAAATTAATCGTTTCTTCGATGCATCGCGATGCAGACGAGGACGATTCGGTATCGGTTCAGTAATAGACCATAACCGATTATAATGTACTGACGCTTTTCTGACGTCATTTGTCGCATACGTGATTTGTCGAACAACGTGGTGTGGTGTGAACAACCTGAGCACGACCTGGAGAAGACACACGCTGTGTGTAAATCATGTCACGCACAATGAAATATGTAGGGGGTAGGGATGGGCAAATGAAGCCTCGTGAAGCACTGAGGCTTTCCTCTGACTGTTTCGGGAAAAGATTCAAAGCTTCGAGTGTCTCGAAAACAGCGAGGTCTGGGGGATCGAACATTTCGACACGCAAAGTGAATCGCGCACGTGACTGGACAGAAAGTGAAGCTTCATTTGTCATTGGTCACGTGATTTCTATGACAATTAACAACACAACACAAGCTTCGAATCGAGGCTTCATCTGGCACACCCATTTATTCTCGACACAAGCTCCGATGCCTCGGTTTAAATGTCACATCACTAGCAGGGGGTAATACCACTAACTTAAGAAACCAGGAATGTTCACACCCCTAGCAGTTTTGCAGTCCTCAGTGTCACATGATCCTTAAAGGTGCCATAGAATGGAAAACTGTATTTACCTTGGCATAGTTGAATATCATTCTAATATGCTGATTTGGTGCTCAATTATTATCGGTGTTCTATTATTAATAATAGTAGTATTAATAATTTTCTTATTCTTATGATTATCAATGTTGGAAACAGTTTTTACCTCTTAATATTTTGTGGAAACATTTTTTTCAGGATTCTCAGGCTACGTCCACACGAAGCCAGAGCTTTCCCTGTCCCTATCTCAAGAAATATCTGCGTCCACACGAAACCCCAAAACCTACACAAAACGATGTAGTATACAGACCAGTATGTGGCGCTGTAATTCTGCCACAGAGATACACTAAAAACGGAGAAGTAGACTTGGACTATGCGCATAAACCTTGCGTGCGGTATACAAACGAACATGGAACAATACATTTATTAATCTGTGTTAATGTTA
>NW_015636724.1:250051-253488 GCF_001515625.1 Sinocyclocheilus rhinocerous
GGTATACAAACGAACATGGAACAATACATTTATTAATCTGTGTTAATGTTACTTAATAAAAAGACAATCGTTCAGTGTTTGTGCATGTTTTCGGATACGGATTCGCTGTCCACACGAAAACGCAAGGGCGGCGTTTTCAGATTTATCCACTCTAGGACCCGGTTTCAAAAAATATCAGTTTCACTCTCCCAAAACGCCCGGATCCGTGTGGACGAAACGCCTACACGATACAAAATTTATGCGTATACAGCTAAACGCGTCTCCGTGTGGACTGGGCCTTAGATGAATAGAAAGTTCAAAAGAACAGCATTTAAAAAAATAAAAATAAAAAATTTGATTTTTTTTGGAACAATTGTAAAAGTTTTTACTGTCACATTTGATCAATTTAATGCATTTAAATTATATTATCATTAACCCTATTATCCCTAACTGTTTTCAACATTGATAATAATCCGACATATTTCTTGAGCAGCGAATCAGCATATTAGAATGATTTCTGAAGGATCATGTGACTCTGAAGACTGCAGTAATGATGCTGAAAAATAACAAAATATCCCATAGACAGAAGTTAAATGTGTTGCAAATGCCATTTTGGGTGTTCAAACATAGAGGAACATTGTGAAAGTAAATTTGATTCATTTTAGACAAATTGAAACTTTACAAAGAAGAGATTTTTTGGATCGGTATCAAAAACACGCTGCACATGCACTCTGAGCCCGTCCCGGAAAACTCGCTGCCCTAGAATGTCCTGATCTGTTAGGCACAATCCAAAAGGGTTGGAATATGTTCAGCCTCACAAAAGCGAAGTACAGTGAGAGTCCAAGCGCTCCGACCCACAACAATGGATATAATGAAACATTGAGAGGGAGAGGACTGGTGGAACGGACATGAGAGGTGTCGATTAGAGAGCTTCACTGGACCTTTTGTTCGCTGGCCTGTTTAAAAGGAGAGCGAGAGATGAGGAAAGCATAAAAATCAAGTTTTATCAGATCTTACCCTCTTCTTGTTTAATAAAACAGAAACGGGACACTTACCATTGCATCCCTGAGTGGCTTTTTGAGAGGACAGAGAGAGAGAGTGTTTTGTTTTGAGATACTTATAGACTAAATAAGTTTGTTCTGTCTGCTTATCCATGACGGTGCAAACAAACATGTCTTCAGAAATCTCTAACATTTCTGTTTTAATTTGTCTCAAAGCTCTTGATTTAACGTGTAAAATGATTTTAGGTTGTGTTATAGCTGTCATCTTTCAAGCATTGTCTTCTTAAACTTTTATTTTTTACTATTCACTTCCTTCCTTCCTTACATATTTATTTATTTATTTAAGTAGTTTGTTAGTTAGCAAGTTTAAAAGAGCAGCATTTATTTGAAATAGAAATTCATTTGTAACATTAGAAATGTCTTTACTGTCACTTTTGGTCAATTTAATGCATCCGTGATGAATAAAAATATACATTTCTTGCAAAAAAAAAACAAAAAAAACAACAACAACGAAATAACTAATTTCCCAAACCCCAAAATTTCAAATGGCACAAATATAAAATGAAACAATATTAAAATGATGTTTTGCATGTTTCTATTTCATTATATTATTATTATACTGTAATTATTTGTGTTATTATTATTATTTTTATTTTTATAGTTTATTATATTTCGTTTATTTAGTATATATATATATATATATATATATACACACTCTCTCTCTATCTCCCACTATGAAGTATATATATATATATATATATATATATATTGAATCATTTGAGTCACATGATTCGTTCAAAACGCGGATTCATCCAGAAACTAAACACCGCTGTAGCCTATTGCTCGGAGATGCTCAACAATTCTGCTATGGTAATATGTTCTCTGCAAAATTGAGCAAAAGCACATAATATTGTGTTTAAAATATAACACAATATCAACTTCTTATTTATTGAACTGTTGTACAAAATCACATTTAAACTCGTGATATTCGGGACAAAAGCAGCACTCGTGTGATACTGCTGCTCTCGCTGCTTGTGTGATATCGTATGATATAAATATGAGACAAAAAATCATACAGGGGCAGTTTTTGCACCAATATTTTGAATTTTAGGGAATAACTGCATTTATGGATTTGTTGCTCTGCATCATATTTGTCAACAGTCAACTGTATAAAATGTAAGATGACGTACAGATCTGGGGGCGGGGCCAGTGCGTTAACTGCGTTAAAATATTTTAATCACGTTATTTTTTCATAACTAATTAATTTAAGTTAATGCGTTAAACTGACAGCCCTAATATATATGTATATATATTTTTTTATTATTATTTACATTTGTTTATTTTAATTTTCTTATTTAAAATTGTATTAATATTATTTTATTATTTACATTTTTAAATTAATTTATTTTATTAATTGATTTATTATTCATTTTTGTCAGCTCTCAATCCTTTTTTTATGCATTCTCTGTAGGGATGCTTCCTACAATAGTGCTTTTTGTTTATTTGTTTGTTTTCTAAATTATGATTTTGCAATCAAATTATGATATGAATTCTTTTTCGAATTCATAGTATTTTTTTTTTACATGCCAGTTTACAGCCATGATGCTAGTGTGTAGTGGGTGGTTGCTATGCAGTTTCTAGGGTGTTCTGAGTGGTTGCTAGGGCATTGATAGGGTGTTTTAGGTGGTTGCTAGGGCATTGCTGTTGTGCTCTAGTTTGTTGCGAGGGCATTTCTAGGGTGTTCTGGGCTCTTTCTTACAAGTCCAAATGAAAAGAATCTCTGAAGATGTTTTGGTCTCTAAATGACTTTCTCTTTCACTTATTTTTACATTGTTTGTAACAAACAGAAGCATCACACTGGTCATTTTTCACATCAGACATCATGCTAATGCTCACAGCAGCTGTCGGCCCTCTGTCTTCTCCTGACTTTGCAGTGTCATTGGATTTGGAAGATGGGGAGGGTGTGTGTGGGATTGACTCAATGAAAGTTTCAATAGGAGGGGTGCAGGAGAGGGTTATAGTTAAATGTCAGAGTCTAAGAGTGTGTGTTTGACAGCGGCTCATCCGGGCTAAGAGTGTTTGACCTTTCCCATGGTCATTTAACCAGGTGGCACTGAAAAGCGCTACCCGGTCACATAAATGTGGCCTGCCACGTGACTCTCAAGTGCTTCGACTGGTGCCGTCCAACAGCTCTCACACAGACTGAAGTGACAGTATAATCCTGAAGAGCGGGCCATCGCTCGCTAAATAATGAGGCCTCAGATCTGGAGAAGAGACGGTTTACAGTTGCTTCACGATGCTCGTGTTACAGGTTGTGTTGAGTTTCATCAAACAGTTGAAAGCGGAACTGAACCGCGAACAGATTCACACGCTCATCAACTGTGGTGAACAAAAGCAAAGATTTACCACAATTAAGGTGTGGTGTTAAGCTGGATGCAAAGATGTCAATATTGGAAA
>NW_015636724.1:253615-254191 GCF_001515625.1 Sinocyclocheilus rhinocerous
GTGTGTGTGTGTGTGTGTGTGTGATTGACTCAATGAAGGTTTGAATAGGAGGGGGGCAGAAGAGGGTTATAGTTAAATGTCAGAGTCTAAGAGTGTGTGTTTGACAGCGGCTCATCCGGGCTAAGAGTGTTTGACCTTTCCCATGGTCATTTAACCAGGTGGCACTGAAAAGCGCTACCCGGCCACGTGACCCTGGAGCGCTTCGACTGGTGCCGTCCTGCCGACAGCTCTCTCGCAGACAGAAGTGACAGTATAATCCTGAAGAGAAGGCCATCGCTCGCTGAATAATGAGGCCTCAGGTCTGGAGAAGAGACGGTTAACAGTTGCTTCACGATGCTCGTGTTACAGGTTGTGTTGAGTTTCATCAAACGGTTGAAAGCGGACAGAACCGCGAACAGATTCACACGCTCATTATCAGCTCGCTGTCGCTCTGTGGTGAGCAAAAGCAAAGATTTTACCACAGTTAAAGTGAGTGTGGTGTTAGGCAAAGATGTTGATATTGAATTAAAAATTTGAATAATATTAGTATGACATTTACAACAACTCTTTAGCTCCCTCTATGAAGTATATTTATAT
>NW_015636724.1:254324-261851 GCF_001515625.1 Sinocyclocheilus rhinocerous
CACACACACACACACACACACACACATATATATTATAGTATAAAATATATATAATTATATTTTAGAAAGTTTATAATTATATAAATGACACACACACACACACACATATATATTATTATATACATTTTTGCTTCATCACTGAAAACATATTCGTCTCTCTTGTCAAAGTTTATTTGTCCAGTACTATTCGTTGCAACCATTATTCAGCTCCTCGTCTCTCGCTCTCTGTTCTATTCATGAAAGGAGAAGCGAGGGAGGGGGTCAGTTCTTCTAATTGAAATTCTTTGCAGAGTCTCCATGGGAATAGTAAACTTTGGAGAGGGTTTGAAGAGAAAGGGGGAACAGGACAGAGAGAGTTATTGAAAAGATTTTCCCCACAAACTCTGAAGGCGGGAGGGATTGGAATGAGAGATGTTCATGTAAACCATGACCAGTGGACATGGACGTCCATGTAATGAGTGAGAGAGAGTTTCATTTCTGAGCCGGTTTCTCTGTTGTATTCTCCACAAACAATTTTCTTAGGGTTGCATGGAAAACCTAGAAATGTCGGGGAAGTTGAAGGCAAAGTCTGAAAAAGTTCAAAGTCTTGAAAAGTCATATAGCGAATATTAATTTGCCTAATTATTCTTGGCTCTAAAATATTTTATTAGCAATCTGTAACATATATATTTTTTTAAATCAGATTTTTTAGTTTATTTCACTTTAAAATATTTTATCAGTTTGAATTATTTATGTGAATCTCTATAAAAAAAATTTTTTTTTAAAAATTGTGTAAAAACGTGTAATGAGTAGAAATTGTGTAAATAATGGAAATCATGGGAATTTCTATGGTCAATATTTATACTTTGCTCTAAAATATTTAATCAGTTTGAAATGCTGCTTGTGTGTAAATCACTGTAAAATTATTATTATTATTATTATTATTACACAACAGGATATCAGGGAATTTTAAGACTTGGAAATGTCATGGAAATTTTTATAGTCAATATGAAATTGTCTAGTTATACTTTGCTCTAAAATATTTCATCAGCTTCATTTGTTTCTTGTGTGTGAATTTCTATATAAAAAAAAAAAAAAAAAATTAAATCAGATAATCATGCGCAACAGGATATCATGTAATTTTAAGACTTGGAAAAGTCGTGGAAATTTCTAGTCAATATTCATTTCTAATTCATTTCTTGTAATTACAGAAATCATGGAAATGAATTGGACAAAATGAGTGCACCAGTTTCCATCATTAAAAATGTATGTGCAAATCAAATCAAGCATTTAAATTAAGCATTTTGAAGTGCCACAAAGAACTTCTATTTTGTACCGCAGACACTCTTTTAGTTTGCCATTTGATGTCCAGTGTGACATCTGTGTCTTGAAGCAAACCCAGTTGTGAACCGCTGATCTTATGAAACATCAAGAAAAACAAAGAGGGCTGTTTGCTGAAGCTGAGGTGCTTCAAAGTGTTCACAGCCATCGCTTTCTCCTCTTTTATGTCAGCCCCTTTCTTTTGCTTCCATCCATATTCTCTTTCTTCTCTTTCTCTCCGTCCATCTCTCTCTCTGTTCCCCCTCCCCGCTCGGCCCCTCCATCTGCTGCCCTTCTCTGTTTCTCCAGAGCCTCACAATAGAGCCTCATGCTGGGTAATGGCTTAGAGTGTCTCATCCCTCTCTTTTGTGTGTGTGTGTGTTTTGTCTGCAGGTTGATGACGCGATGCTAATGTTTGACAAAACCACCAACAGGCACAGAGGTAAGGCAGCATTCAGGCACGCACACACGCAAATGCACACACTCGCATTCAAAGCCTCATTGAGTCATATAATTATACAACAGCAGTCAAGTGTCTACATGCTTCTGCACTCATTCAGGAGCTGATGTTAGAGCTCTTCTCTTCTCTTCTCTTCTCTTATCTTCTCTACTCTACTCTACTCTACTCTACTCTTCTTGAACTTAAGGAATATTTTACTGCTCATTCATAACTCAAGAAAAGTAATGGAGTTCTCATTTATACTTGAGCTTCTGTATCAACATCATCTCAGACATTTCTCCTAAAACTCTTCTGAAACAAAAATCCATATATGATATAAAAGATATACAAGTATTTAATATATTATAAACTATGGATGGATTAATTCTCTTAAGTCCTTTCATAGCTCATAGTTCAGGAGACTTAATAGAGTTACATATCATTTATATTTCAATATCAACTTTGTCTCTTTTTCTTAAACTTTTCAGTGTAACATGTCTTGATTGATGTCTAGAAATATTTAGAATGACTTGAAATGAAAGAGATCTAATTTGTGTTATTTTCCTGCACTTGTTAAAATATTTTACTGCTCAAAAGTTACTCATTCATAACTCAGGAGATGTAATGAAGTTCTGATTTATTTATACTTCTGCTTCAGTATCAATCTGGTCTCTCAGACATTTCTCCTAAAACTCTGAAAATGAAAATCCATATATGATAAAAGATATCAAATAATATATAATATAAATAATAGATTTCTTACTAAAGTCATATTAATGTTGCTAACTAAACTAAAGTTGCTCATTCATAGCTCATAGTTCAGGAGACTTAATGTAGTTACATTTAATTTATATGTCTGAATCAGCTTTGTCTCAGATGCTTCTCTTAGAATTTTCATTGAAACACATCTTGATTCATCTCTAGAACTAACTTGAATAATTGGATCTTAAAGAGATCTTAATCTTGATTTATTTTCTTGCACTTCTTGCTCAAAAGTTTCTCATTCATAACTTAGGAGATGTAATGGAGCTTTCATTTATACTTATGCTTCAGTCTCAACTTGATCTTTTCTTTTCGAGAATTAAAAATAAAAGATGCCGCTCAAAAGTTGCTCATTCATGACTCAAGAAATTTAATGGAGTTATACTTCAGTTCAGAATCAATTTTAATTTGGAGAAAGAAAAAAAAAAAGATCAAACATATTTATAAAAATAAATAAATAAGTGCACAAAGGTTGCTCTTTAATAACTTGATGAGGTCTCTTCTCTGCTCCTCACAGTCTCATGTAATCTCTGTTCAGAGGCATTGCTAAAGTTCATATAGGGTAATATGGGTTTGGTGTTGCTGAGCTGGTTAGTGGTTCAGAAGTTAAACCGTCATTCACTTTGGCAAGGAAAGTCTGATTGACAGCCGGTGGGCGGAGCCTGTAGTGAGTGACAGATGAGTGGGCGGGATCGAGTAGCACAGGTAAATGCAGCAGGTGAGGAGTTAATCTCCTGACAGAATGGACTGAATATATGAACAGATGTAAACAGAACAAAAGACAGAGAATGAGAAAGGAAAGGGGAAAGGTCATGCCAGGATTGGATCGGACACAACTGATAAACACACTAGATTCAATGTTTGAAAGCAACAGCATGTTTGTGATTGGTAAAGAGTGCATGTGTGTTCTTGCTCTGCAGGTTTTGGCTTTGTGACCTTTGAGAATGAAGACGTGGTGGAAAAGGTCTGCGAGATCCACTTTCACGAGATCAACAACAAGATGGTGAGAGTGGGTTCTGCTATGAAACGCTGTCTGTGTGTGTGTGACTGCGTGTTTGATAGGTTCATGATATGTGTCAAATGTTTCTCCTAAAATTATTTGCAAAACAAAAATCTATATGTAACATAAAAGATACAATCTAAAATAAAAGATTGAATAAATTCTGTCACTAAAAGAAATTTAAATTGCTCAAAAAGTACTCTTTTATAGCTCATTTAATATACACACACATTATTTATATATTACTTATATATACTTATATACAGTGTTTAAATAACTGGAAAATCCAAAATATGCATTAGCAGATTTTGTATATGAAATATTTAACGGTAAAATATATATAAAAATGGAAAAAAAAGTATAAAATAATATATATAGGAAATGTATTAGCAAAAAATATGCATATATAATATATATAATAACTTCAATAACTTGCTGAGATATTAAAGAAATCTCATTAGTGATTTCTCTTCTGTGTCTTTACTTGAGGAATATTTTACTGCTCAAATGTTGCTCATTCAGAACTCCAGAGACTTAATGGAGTTTCTTAGTTCTTAGACATTTAAGTATCAAGTTTGTCTCAAATGCGAAATTCTTAAAAAATAAAAATAAAAATTGAAACAAAGGATCAAAAAATCTTTATATCTCATCTCATCTCTTTTCTTCTTGTACTTGAGGAATATTTCACTGCTCAAAAGTTGCTCATCTATATTTATTTTTTACTTATTCTTCAGTATCAACTTAGTCTCAAGAATTAAAAATAAAATAAAAGATAATAAATATATTTTCTTACTAATGGAAAATAGGGTTATATTTCATTTAAATTTCACTGTCAGTTTTGTGCTTAAAACGTTTGAAACAAGTCTCAATTGATGTCTAGCGATAACTAGAATAGAGATCTCATTTGTGATTTTGAAGGTGGAGTGCAAAAAGGCGCAGCCGAAGGAAGTGATGTCACCGACAGGTACGGCACGAGGCCGCTCCAGGGTGATGCCCTACGGCATGGACGCCTTCATGCTGGGTATCGGCATGCTGGGTGAGTTGAAAGCTGGAAAAGGCTAATAATCTCAGTGAACACTTCTATATGAGCAAACCCAGCATCAGTGCAGCGCTGCAGTCCCGTCTGATGAGAGTCTGCCGCTGCCTGCTGTTTACAACGGGGAACTGCACTCGTGTCTGCGTGTTTGTCAATGAGACACAAATCAGAGACGAGAACAGAAAAACGGGGAAAATTTTTTTTTTCAAAATGAGTAGAATTACTGTCATTCTGTGGGTGGGGTGAATTTACAAAATAAACATTGCAAAATACATCAAATACCCATATAACAGTTAAAACGGGTGTTTTTATTTTATTTATATTAACAATTAATAATTTAACAGACACTAAGGAAAATTCAATAATTATGAATAATAATGAAATAAAATAAATAATATTGAAAATGATTAATTTATAATTTAAGTTAATTTATTGATCTAATGCAACAGACATTAAGTGCCGAATATCTCATTTCCATTAGTAGTTGAGGAAGAAAAGAGAAGCTGTTTTCTTCTTATTTGTGTTTAATACATTTTAAATCAATTGTAAGCACATTTTATTTCTTGCTTTTTGTTTTTATTTCTTATACATCTGTTATGATTATTTTATGTTCTAAAGCATTTACTAATCTTAGTTAATGCTAATCTCAACATTTACTAATACATCATTAACATCAAAATCTGTTAACATTAGTTAGTGCACTGTGAACGAACTAATTTTTTTTAACTAACATTAACAAAGGTTAATAACTGCTGTAATTATTAGTTCATGTTAGTTAAAGCACCAACTAATGTTAACAAATGAGACCTTATTGCAAAGTGTCACCAAACAATCCTGAATTGCCTTAAACACTATGCTTTCTCTATTCATTTTCAGGTTACCCAGGGTTCCAGGCGGCCACTTACGCCAGTCGTGGCTACACAGGAATCACACCGGGATACACATACCAGTTCCCAGGTAAGTCCAACTTCCCTTGTTTCCATCTGTAGAGAACTTTCTCAAATCCAGTCATCCACTGCAATGTCAAAATGCATTATTTTATCTCTTACAAGAAAGGAACAGTTTTTCCTCTTATCTGATAACTGCACATTTGTTGAAGTGGATTTGATCAAAACACACTCACAAAGACAGTAGTTTTTAAAGCTGCGTGTGGATTTCACCGGTATAGTTGATGCTTTTTGCCATGCGACCCAGCAAGACATTTCAGAGAGAATAAATATTTTTCTCTGTTCTCAGCACTACTCAGACTGTAATTGTTTCTCAGGTGACGTCACGTCAGTAAAAAAAAACATTTGCATGGTTCCTCTGTGATAAAACTCGAACAGGGCACGATAGACGCTGTCAGACAAACCAGAAAGTAGGAATTACACTTGATCAGTAACATGACCTTCAAAATGGCATTGACAATAGTTGACCTGTCGCTGCCAATAGGCTAATTTGATTATGCTTTCAGCTACAACCTGTAAATGCTGAAAATATATTGTGTCCTATTTGTCCAAATAAGGCTACTGAAAATCTATGCTATATACTAACGATAACTAACGATGTACTATATCATCAGTGCTTAAAGTGGAAAAAAAGAAGTGCCGGTACCCCCCCAAAAAAAATACATAAATAAATAAATTGTCATAATTCCCAATGCATGTATATAATGCCGAAAGAAAGAAAACTGTTAAGAGCATTTTTTATATAAATAAGCACCAGTTAAGCGGTGATACCAAACAGGACCACAGGGAGACGCCAAAAGACCACTAAACCTGCTGCCTTGACCAGACTGTACATGCTACTATACAGATCCATTCAGAATAACTAAACCACTGACCAGCGCATAATCTAAAACACCTTCAGCCGGCATTCATTATAAAACACCCAGACACTGACGCTTTGACTCAGTACCGGCAACATGTCAGAAGTGCCGGTACGCACGAAAAAGTGCCAGTACACTAAAGACTAAAATATTGAAGTGCCGGTACTGCGTATCGGTGCGTACCGGCCCACTTCAAGCACTGTATATCATAATACACTTAAAGATGTAAAATTGATTTGAGATATATTTATGTATTATTTATATATACTAGGGGTGTAATGGTTCATGTATTCGTCCCAAACCATCGCTGTACTGACGTCACGGTTCGGTTCATGCAGTCAGACGACAAATACAGAACTGGTTTTTAGTTTTATTTTGGCCGATCTCTATTCCAGGATTCAACACAAGCTGCATTGCAATCATTTCCCAAAATCTAATTTGAGTGGAATTTTTATGAAGTCTGTAAAGAGGAGAAAATACTGTACCAGGCAGATCAAGCTCACTGTTCGCGAAACTCGAAATATAATGACAAATATGTGGGGGTTTATATGAATGTATCTCTGAGAGGAACTGACCGTCTTCAAAAATATTGTCATTTTATATGTCATTTTTAGGGCTGCCACTAACGACTATTTTTATTTCGATTAATCTATCGACTAATTTGTCGATTAATCAATTAATCTAAACGATTAATTTCCCGCAAAAAATCTACAATTTTAAAGAACATTTTATTAAACTTGCAACTTTGCCATTCAGTAGTGTACCATAAAAAAGTATAAATGTAAACAAGCCATTGACGAAATGAAAAACTAAAAGAGTAAAAATGTAAACAAATCTAATAAAAATTAAATAAAAAGAAAATAATTACAAAAGTCTGAGAAAGTCAGCATGTTCTTAATGTCAATATATCCACATGTTCTGGGCTTCTGTTCATTACAGCTGTGAGTGAAACTATAAAGGGGAAAAAACATGTTTCAATTAACCCCACTAGATGGGTTTTCACATTAAATAAATGCAATGTTTAGAGTCCACTAGAATCGAGTATTAAAATTGTATTATTAAAAGTTATTACCGTATTGTCCCGAATATAAGACGATATTTATTTCTTGGAAATACATCTGAAAAAACGCAGTCGTCTTATATTCAGGGTCTAGACTTTGACATGTCAATAATACACCCACAAC
>NW_015636724.1:264783-269973 GCF_001515625.1 Sinocyclocheilus rhinocerous
CTAACGACTATTTTTATTTCGATTAATCTATCGACTAATTTGTCGATTAATCAATTAATCTAAACGATTAATTTCCCGCAAAAAATCTACAATTTTAAAGAACATTTTATTAAACTTGCAACTTTGCCATTCAGTAGTGTACCATAAAAAAGTATAAATGTAAACAAGCCATTGACGAAATGAAAAACTAAAAGAGTAAAAATGTAAACAAATCTAATAAAAATTAAATAAAAAGAAAATAATTACAAAAGTCTGAGAAAGTCAGCATGTTCTTAATGTCAATATATCCACATGTTCTGGGCTTCTGTTCATTACAGCTGTGAGTGAAACTATAAAGGGGAAAAAACATGTTTCAAAGACATCTCCAGCATGATGAAAAAAATGGAGTAGTGAAACTCCAAATGAAATCCAAATCCTTTTTTAAAGCAAAAGTAAAGTGCAACATAGAGTGCAAGAAGCAAGTGTCCATCTCATAGTCCAAATCACTGAAATCAAAGTTCAGTATTATAGTGTAAGAATGACAACATGTCCACATGTTCTGGACTACTAATAATAAAATATTATAATTAATAATACATTTTTGTGGTTATAAAAATAGATGTAGGCTCAGAGTGAGGGTTTGAACTTTTATTTTGAAACCGCAAGATAATGATGTATTCTTCTGTGTTTGCATGGATTTATAAATTATTTACCTTACAAATCTGATGAAATGGCATATGTTGCGTTCCCAGATGAACGTTATAATAAACCCAAACTCACAACAACATGCACAGATGGAGTTTGAGAAGCTCCACACATGTAAATGATAACAGTTCCTGTGGAACAGCATTTACTGTGAACGGAGCCGCTGTGAGACGCACGTATGTAACCTACACGTCTATAACTGCATCACATATAATTATTTAATTAAATCGTAGCATTTGTGAATTCACAGTTATGCTTAATTATGTCTGTGAAATGCGCCACTTCCGGTATTTTGCTTGTTAGTGAAGTCGAGGATTTTGAAGTCGAGGATTTAAAAAAATCGAATAGTCAAATAGAATCAACGAATCGCGACAGCCCTAGTCATTTTCTTTTCCTCTTACCTCCATATAATGCATATTAATGTAGTGGTTATAAGCAGCTGGTTTATTTACAGCGGTAACCAAGGAAACGCTGTATCCTGCTGTTCCATAAGTGCCACCTGCTGTCAGAGAGTGAATTTGCATTTTTATTCTTTCCATCTGCTGTTTTTGTTTTGTGCAGGTGTCTTATGTAGCACAATTTCACAAATCAGACCATTCTGTTTTTGCTTTAAATCTTGAAATTATACAGTCTAAGTCAAATAAAAAACAACTGCTAATGCTACATGTATGTAGCACTACTGTCTGTTCAAAATAAATGAAAAAATACATTTCCTGTTGTACCGAACTCATATCGAACTGTGACCCCAAAACCGAGGTACTGTTACACCCATAATATATACATAATATATACAGTATTTAAATTACTGAATTGTCCAAAAGTATACATTATTATATATATATATATATATATATATATATATATAAACATAATTGATTCTATCTATCTATCTATCTATCTATCTATCTAATTTAAAATTTTATTTAACGTATAACATGGATATTTTAGGCAATATAGAAATCCTGTGGTACAAAATCTAAGGTGTGATTGAATGAGCTGCGACTTTGCACCCGTAAACAACTGAACTTTATAACAAGTTCAGCTTGACTTATTGTCACTAATATTCATGCATTTGGCTCTACCATGGCATAGCAAAATCTGTAGCGTTGCATGAAACCGTCATACCGCCCAGCACTAACACTAACCGTTTTGTGTTACAGCTCCATGTCTAACTAACTCCACACCTTAAGATCAGCGATCTAACCACGTCCTCCCGTTTCTCTCTCTTCCTTGTCTTTTTTGTTCCTTGTGTCCTTCTGCACCTCAATCTGTTCCCTTCCTTTCCTCCTGTGTAGCAGCTACACCTGGCTGTAAGTGGCTTCGCTGTGTGTGTTTCTGTGCGCATAGACGTGTCTCTCCTCTGCTGCTTGAAAGCTTCCTTTCATGGTGTACGTCAGTGTGTTTGCGTAGTTAGGACTACATGTGGAAAAACACTCACTCTGTGTGTGTGTGTGTGTGTGTGTGTGTGTTGGTGTTTTAGCTCGGAGCTTGTTTACGCTGAGTTCATTCACAAAACGCTTTGTTTACGCTGAGTTCATTCACAAACCGCTCTTTTGCCGTTTCTGTTCTAGAATTCCATTTAGAACGGACACCCCTTCTGACTTCCTCTCACCCTCCAGAGATCACAGGTTAGTCGGTCGTCTGGCTTTACAAACACGCACACATAAACACACGGCTGCACACAAAACACACATGCTGCTGATTTTCCCGCAAGTGTCTCGTGTTCTCCTTCATTTCAATTAAAGATCCAAGACAGAGCTGCAGTGTGCCATTTCTGCAATGCAATGATGTGTGGTTTCAAACAAG
Organism: Sinocyclocheilus rhinocerous; assembly: GCF_001515625.1. NCBI lineage: Eukaryota > Metazoa > Chordata > Actinopteri > Cypriniformes > Cyprinidae > Sinocyclocheilus > Sinocyclocheilus rhinocerous. The sequence continues at coordinate 267,274 of NW_015636724.1, forward strand.
TTTCCTTAAACTAGTCACTGGTTGAGCCTCAAGTTAACATGCAGGACTGCTTAAACAGAGTTCTGTCATGACAACTCTCGGAGGGATTGGCATGGTAATGTACATGACAATGTTAATGTATTTGGTCTTGGTGGAATAGATCTGCTATGCTTCTGCTGCTGTGGCAGAGCAAGTACCGAGACTTGCTACTGCCAATACATCCACAACATGCTGCTGTGAGCATGTAAGAAATATTGCTGCTGCAAATATAACATACATAAAATAACCCCCATATAGCATACATGAATCACCCCGTAGCAGATCTATACAGGTGGAGCTGGGGAAGGTGGAGGGTTTCTGAAGTGCGCTACCAAATGCTACAGCAAACAAAAGCCAGGTATTTGAATATTGAGCAGCAAGCTCATTGGCTACCGATACAGGAGAGAACCAATCAGCTGAGCCATGTGATTGATGTCACCAGGTCAGATTGAGCTAGACCTATTGAACTGCGCCATCTAGAGTTCCGTGCCAGAACTCTGTATATCTAAAGAAAAAAATAGGGGAAAGAAATGTTGAACTCGGTTCTATGCATCAGTTGTTAAATTAATTTTAAGATGTGGGCATTCACTAAAAATTAATGTCAGCTTACAGTCATTGTGGAGGGACGGGAACTGGAACAAGTTTGGTTTAAACAGATTCAATGTTTATTGTTTAATTTGATAATAAATTTAATTGTTTAAAGAGTGTAATTCTTTAATTTTATTCATGGCAGTAATTATATTCCTATTCACTTTATTAATGGTTTAGAGCTAGATTGGCAAGTTTAATGTTACTTTAAACTGAGATTTCTGGTGTTCACGTGAATCAGGAAGTAGCGAGTGCAATAATAATGGCTCTCTTTAATCACTTTTTTTTCTGTAATAATTTACCTTGCAACAGCATCGCTTGTACGTATGTAATTGATTTACAGCAATGCTCATTATACCTGTAAATAAATGTGAACTATTATGGTTAAAGTGAATTATTAATCATTTTCACTGAGCTATCGCATTAGCCACATTCTGCTTTAGCGTCATATCGATGTATTCTGTATTTACAAAATAAAAGGTCTGGGCTGCGTTTCCCGAAACCTTCTTAACGCTACGTGATTCTTAAGTTATACCTTAAGCTGTACCTTATCGTTAATATGTGTTTCCCGAAACATTCTTAGTTAAGTATACCTTCTTTATATATAAAATATATTATGATAATATAAATGACCCTCTTAAAGGCCAGTGAAGGCATACTGCCAGTTAGTTATATGTATGATACGTTTGGGCATGAGGTTGCGGGTTCGCACACTCATTTCGAAAATATTAAAAATATCCAGGGTTGGATTTAGTTTGCAATTTGGATTATTTTTATAAGATCCCATGAGCCCTAATAAATGCAATTTCAAGTATTTCTGAAGTGCTCCTTTTTGGAAAGCACTCTTACCAGAATGTTTTTCTGTTGGTCTTGTGTAGACCCAAAGTGTTTTTTTTTTCTTTTGTTAAAAACTCTTAAATTTTCAAATCTGTTTTCCCCCTTGTAATTTATGTGGTGACCACTGGGAGGTGTTCTGGGTATATATTTTTCTTTCTTGGTTTTCTTCCCTGACATGATGTATGTTGCAACGCGGAAGTAAAAGTTTCACGCACGTTCTTTGCTGCATTCTAAAAGGAAAGAGTTCAGTGTCTTTACTTAAAATCATCACTCATTTTTAAAGAACACATCTTTCTCACATAACGCACTGCATAGAGTGAATAATCCATTCTCTAGCCATCAACCAATTCAGCACCACCGCCATGGACAGCATCTGGTAACATTGCATGTAAGAAGGTAAACCTTAAGCAACCTCCTAAGGAATAGTTTGGGGAACACGCCTAGAGAAGGTACACCTTTAGTTAAGATATACCTTTAGAGTCTTCATAGGAGACAACGTTATCAGGAAATGCAACTCATGTTTGTTTCCAAGCATCACAGAATATTATATTAATGTGAATGTTGTTATTATTGTGTAGTTTCTGGACATTATTAATGTTTTAATGTATGAATTTGTTTAATTGTAGTTTCACTCCATGCCAAAGACCATTAAACCTGTGGGCAAACAAACTTCTTGTCTTCAGAGTTGTGTGAGGGAAGGGAGTTTATCTGTCTGTCAAAACAAACACCAAAGCTATGTTGAGGACATTACAGTACACTTAATTCTTGGAGCAGCATACATCACCAGAGGAAAGCCTGTTGTTTTCACCGAAACATTTAGTTATGATATATTTAAAAAAAGAAGGATACATCTTTCACAATATGATCCTTAACATGCATTTGCAAAATAAAAATTATAAAATTAATACAAAATAAATTTTAAATATTACTTTTTTGAGGGGTTATGATATTTTACAACTTAAACATTGTCATAAAAAGTTACAATTATATTTATTAAAAATAAATAAATGCCAGGACATGTTTAAGGGTTTTCGTAAATTTATGGACATTTTTTACGCAATGCAAAGCGTAATTCAAAATATGGGACAAACACTACCGAAACAATTCATGTGAAAAATTCCATTAAATTACCACAGCACATTTGGCCCTATTTATACTTTTCTTACAAATCTAAATTAATTTTAATTCAGAAATGAATATTTTAGTAATTGCATGACACAACATTAAAGATAGCTCAAGTAAAAAAAAAAAAAAAAA
>NW_015636724.1:270258-287928 GCF_001515625.1 Sinocyclocheilus rhinocerous
CAACTGCTACAGCAAACAAAAGCCAGGTATTTGAATATTGAGCAGCAAGCTCATTGGCTACCGATACAGGAGAGAACCAATCAGCTGCCATTTGACAATGATGTCACCAGGTCAGATTGAGCTAGACCTATCGGACTGCGCCATCTAGAGTTTCATGCCAGAACTCTGTATTAATGTTATAGTCAGCGTACAGATGGTGCATACTTACATACTACTGTTCAAAAGTCTGGAGTTAGTAAAACATTTTTTTTTTATATAAAATAATACTTTTTATTCAGCGAGGATGCATTCAATTGATCAAAAGTGACATTTATAATGTTACAAAAGATTTCTATTTGAAGTAGATGTTGTTCTTTTGAACTTTCTATTCATCAAAAATCCTGAAAAAAATGTTTCCACAAAAATATGAAGCAGCACTGTCTTCTGTCTTCAACATTGATAATAATCAGAAATGTTTCTTGAGCAGCAAATCAGTATATTAGAATGATTTCTGAAGGATCATGTGAGACTGAAGACTGGAGTAATGATGCTGAAAATTCAGCTTTGCATCACTGGGATAAATTACAATTGAATATGTATTCAAGTATGATTTTAAATTGTAATAATATTTCACAATATTACTGTATTTGTATTAAATAAATGCAGCCTCGGTGAGCAGAAGAGACTGCTTTCAACAAACAAACAAACAAAAATTTTTACAGATCCAAATTTTATAAACAGTAGTATTTCTATTTTATTCTATTTTCTGTTTCTATTTTTCATGAAAATTTTATTTATATAAATGATGCATTGCTTTCAATGTTTTCTTCATATACTAAAGAAACTGAATATTCACAACTTTTTTAAATAAAACCTTTATAGACAAGTCTATTTTTATGCATTTGTTTATTTATTTTGAATTTATGAAACTAAATTGGAAATTATATTTTGCATATAATAAACCTTGTTTATAGGATCATTGCATCTAGTTATATTTTTATAGTTGTATTTTTATTTTTTAAAAGTTATAGTATTTTAACTATATATATTTTAATGTGACATTTCTAAGTGAAACTGAATATTTAGTGTAACATAATGTAGGGTGGGACTTTTAGCCATTTGGCTTTGATTCGATCATGAAAAATTACATTATTTCCTGCCATATGACAGCGGTTACATCAGCAGAATAGTCAGAGGTGGAGAAAGTTATTACATTTTGATGAAAATATTCTAAAAGTAAGCATTAGTATAACGTGCACTGAACATGCGACGTAAGATTTAAGTTGACTTTTTCACCATAACATGATGCATTTCCAAGTGAAACAGGATATTAAAGGTGCTGTATGTAGGATTGACACCGAGAGGTTGAACTAGGTATTGCAGTCCAAGAGCAAGACTTGAGAATCTCGAACTGATATGTATTTGTGTGGCATTCTGTCTCTCTCTGTCCCGCAGCCATTCCACTGACGGCCTACGGACCAATGGCAGCGGCCGCAGCTGCAGCGGTGGTCAGAGGTACGCAAAATCCCATTTACTTTGCTTGTTTGAAAATGTACTTTTATTTGTCAGATTTTAAAATGTATTAAACTCCTTCAACTTGTAAAGCACCTTGTGAATGTTTAAGACATCTGTCCTTCACCGTAGGTTCCACACACTCACGTACCGCCGGCTTCCTGGGCACCAGCAGCCCTGGGCCAATGGCAGACCTGTATGCAGCAGCCAATCAGGATTCAGGAGTCAGCAGCTATATCAGTGCGGCAAGTCCCGTCCCCAGCACAGGGTTTGGACACGGACTCGGGGTAAGTACAATCAGACATACAGACACACATATACACATTTAGAAATATAACATTATTGTCAAAAAGGACAAAAGTAATAAACATAAAAGTCCATGCGACTTGTGCCAAGTCTTAGGTTTATTAAAATAAAGTACATTATTGATAAATGTATGTATGTTATTGATTTATATGCCCCACTGAATTCCACTGAAAGTGCATTACTGTTTATTTTGCTACTATTATATTGTTATTTGCATTTTATTACTTGCATTTATAATTTTTCCCTGCTGAAGTATTCTTTACATTATATTGTAGTATTTATTAATATTTTGAATTAACTTGTTTCAATTTATATTTTCATTTTAGTTTTATGTTTTAGTAATTTTGTCATGTGCATTTGTGATTTTTATTAGTTTTTTTATACAAATATTTCTTTTTGGTTTTAATTCATTTTAGTTTTAGTAATTTTAGTAAAGTTTTTTAAGTTTAAGTTTTTCATGTAATATTATATTATTGTATTTTAGCATATTTTAATTAATGAATTAATGAAAATACTTTTTAATAGTTTTAGTTGATAACAACACCGCCATTTTTATATTTTCATTTTAGTTTGAATTTTGATACATTTTGTTATGTGCTTTTACAATTTTATTATTTATATCTCTAAGGAATATTTCTGTTTAGCTTCAATTTATTTTTATTTTAGTTTTAGTCATTTTAGTTATACGTATTTCCTTTAGTAGTTCATTTCTAATTTTCATTCAAGTTTTTTTAAGTTTAAGTTTTTCATTTAATACTTTTATTTTATTTAAGTTAATGGAGATGATTTTTAACAGTTTTACTTAACAATAACAACACTGCTAAGAACAAGCCTGTTATAATTTTTTACCCTTATTTATATGCTATTTGTAGTATTTATTAATATTTTGAATTTTACATGAATATATATTTGTATTTTTATATTAATTAATATTTTAATTTTCGTTTTAGTAATTTTAGTACTTCAACTTAAACCTACTTCTCTTAGTTGCCAAGGCAACTAACATTTTAAATTTTTAAAGTTTTTCATCTAATACTTTTATTTTATTTCAGAAATTTGAGTCATTCTCATTCTCTTTCATTCAGATTTCAAGTTTATTTCAATTCCCCAAAACAATTGTAATAGTTTTAGTTTTAGTTATCGATAACAACACTGCTATTAACACATTGCACCAGAAATGAGAACCACTGAAACAACTTTGCATCTCTAATAACACATTTTGTACAGAAAAATGACAATGAGCAATTTAATAAAAATACGAGCTTCGCATTTCTGCTTTAAATCTCTCCAGAATGCCTTGCCACAAAGTCTTCCATTGCAAGTGCATTACTGTAAACACGATTTTTGCTTGTTTTTACAAACTAAATACATTATTTCCATTATTATGTCACTTAACTTGGAACATTCCATTAAATTTCCTCGTTCTCTCTTCCAAGGGTCCTTTGATTGCAACGGCCTTTACCAATGGCTACCACTGAGGGGTGTCCAATCAGAGCCCAGCATGGGAGGAGAAACTCACGCGCTTGTGAACCGTGAGCACTTCTGGCGACGTGACGTGCTTTTGGGACGAACCCCACGGGCGGCTGCGGTCCCTCCTGACTCCGCTCTGGAGTTTCCACCTTTTCTTTTTCTCTATTCTCTACTAACATCACTTTTCGTTTTCCTCATCCCGTATTTCCTTCCTGACGTATCCGACTCATTTATGATATGCTGCGGTCTGTCTTTTGAAAGAAAAAAAAATGAAGAAAACAACTTTGTCAAAACAATATTGTTCGATTGTACGCGCGGAAACGCAAGGAATTTCGTTTCCCCGGATTTTTATTTTGACAATTTTTCTGCATTTGTTATGTATTTTTGCTGACTGTGTTTTTATGTTTTTACTGTACTCATGCTGTAACGGATGATGTCGAGAAGACAGCGAGAGAGAAAGAGAAAGAAGGGGCACGAAACTGGAAAAAAAGTCCAGGATCTGTTTGGTTTTTAAACGAATCTAAACGGCACCGAACAAATACGTAAGAATGAATCAAATTTGTGAAAAACAAAGCAAAACGACAGGACAAAAATGTATATTTTGGTAGTTTTTACACAGCATTTGTAATGTTATAACGAACATTCTTAAGCTGAATTGGCTATTTTTTTTTTTCGTAAAATTGGTTTTACATAAGAAACAACGGGCCTCATTCATGACTTTTCTGCGTGAATCTGCATTCTACAGTTTCAGATGTAAGAATATTTGACACATTTTTACACCGAAATCCGTTCTGCTCATGTTGAGGCTCATTGTTCGGCTTCTTTTTGTAGATACTGTATATATGCATGGATTTTGGGAGGGTTCGAGGGTTCGGATTGAATGATGGACTGGGGTTTGCGGGAGGGCTGAGGGTCCTTTATGGTTCTTAACATGCAAACATCTTTCTTCACATTCAGTCTTGCATTTCTGAGACTAGTTTCATGACCAAGTTGGACCGATGTGGGTCTTTGGTTGTGCTTCTCTCGCTTTCGACTCCATTTATACTCTTTCGGCCTAAATTCTCCGAATCAAACGGACCTTTCGGTCGTTTCGGTTTCGTATGATTCCTCACGCTCGTGAATGTTAAACCATTCATAAACCACGTTTTTTGATGTTTGCTGTCACTTATGAGGCGTCACACGACATCGCTGAAAAACCAGGTTGCGTTTTCCATTAGAGCAAATGATTTGGTCGCATATTTGGGAAACGGAAACGCGGTCTTGATCCGCCTCATTTTCGAAGAGCACGGCTGCTGGGCTTCTCTTCATGCTGTTTTTTGGAAATATATATTATATATATAATGTTTTGCGCAGTGTACTTCTATTGTAAATCGTTCCCTTTCTCATTTTTCTGTTCGTTTTTGACGGTACAACGCTGTTTTTTTTTTTGAAGAAATGAAGGACAAATTTACAAAGCAAAGGAGTCTGAGCGCTGTTACACCTGTCGTTGTGTGTTGGGATGTGCGTGTGTGAGTGTAACTGAAGTATGGATGTACACGTAGCTAGTTTACATGCATTCAACTGCCATCTTTGAAACTGTCTTGTCTCTGCTAGCAATGGAGAGGAACGTCTCTGAAATCACAGCTCTAATGGAGGCCCTCTGGGAAAATTTTTAATTTTTACGTAATTGATACACTTGACTAATAATAGACATTCAGAGTGATAATTTTTTTTCATTTCAGCAACATTGGATCTGTTTGATTTCTACTTAATTGCATTCATTTTCAGTCTTCCATTTGACACGTGTAGCCTCTTTTTGGAGCAGTGGTCACGTGACGACCGAAACTCCAGCTGACGGGGACGCCTCACAAAACTACTGCACGGCACACACTGTAACTATTTAACCAACAAAAAGCAATAAGTTAATTTTAAACTCAAGTAATAATGAACGCCGTTAACGGTGGTACGAATACGATGGCGGTTATGTGGCATTAAGAATTATTTTTCAGAAAAAATCTATATTTTTCAAGATCCATTTTAACCCCTTGAAAGTTTCTCAGATTTTTACAGCACATGTTAGTTGTTTGTTTGGAGGATTTGTTGAAGGGGATCAGCGGCGGAACTGGAAAGCATCAGTGGGCGGCACTCCGTCCCGTTGCTGTGGAGCTGCACGTCAACACTGTGACCTGATGCTCAAATACGCTGGTTCGCTGTCCCTTTACTGTATTTTTTTATTTTTTTTTCACCTCTGGAAATTTTCAAGTAAAAAGATCCTAATAAATTATTTTAAAACATTCCATTTGATGGCCTCTGTATTCATGTTTTTCTTTGTGGTTCATTGCATTTGCAGGGAATGTTAGCAGAGATTGTCATGTTTTGGTCATATGCAGAATGGATTGCACTCTTATAAATGACACACTTTATAATATACATTTGAGTAGTAAATGCAAAATCTAAAATATTCCATTGTACAGGGAAAAAGTGAATGTGAATTTTGAGTAATATTGTAAACCCTGAACATTTACAAATTTCATAAAAAAATTATGTAAAATTCTAGAAAAAATTGGACAAATAGAGTACTTTTCAAAGATTATATAACAAAAAAAATATTTTGAAATAAAACACACACACACACACACACACACACACACACATATATAATTGTTTCAGAATAAAGTCATCAAAATGAAGGAATTATTAATAAAACATTATTCTGCTTTTATTTTATATTAAATATTTTATAAATATTTAAAAATATATTAAGGTTTTAATATTAACAGACCATCAGGGTTATTATAGTTAACTAATGATAAAACTAAAACCATTAAAAAAATCTTAAAAGAAATGTTAACTTAAGTAAAATAAAATATAAAAAAACTTAAACTTATTTTATTCAAGCTAGATTAAGCTAGAATTCAGCTAAAATAAGTAAAACTAAAACTAAGGGGAAAAAACTATGCAGGCATTTAAAAACAAAAAATCATAAAAATGTCAAAAACACAAAATTAAAATGAAATAAAACTAACTAAAATTGCAATGAAAAAATGTAATAGTACCTCCGCAATACTAGAATAATGATATAATTATAGAATACTAGTAGTAAATAATTATCAATAAAATAGAATTATTAATAAAATAAACACTGTTGGCTATAAACTATCCTAACTACAGATAGATAGATAGATAGATAGATAGATAGATAGATAGATGACTGTCCAAACCTTTGACTTGTAATCTATAAATTATACCTTCTTTAACATTTGTTTTGAATATTCAATTTCTCCAGTGTGTAAAATAAAAGATAAGCTTTTGATATATTTACTGTTTATACAAATTGGAAGGAACATTCACAGCACTAAAATCCTGAAAATGTTTCATGCTGTGGTGTTACTCATTTTCCATGGAAAATGTATATTTTCATGAAAAATGTAAATATTAGTAGATATTTTACATTGCCAAATGCCCTCTAACATGTTACCTAAAATGGGTCTGGTTTGTTTGTATATTTCTCAGCTGGTTTGCAACATTTAACCATTTAATAACCATTGTTCATGAAGCTAGCAGAATTCCAGGGAACCAAGTAAACAAACAACTGAAAAGACATCCAAACTCTGATGACCGACCATCCAACACTTCGAGACATGGGAACAGTCGTGGTTGATCTGCCCCCTCTTGCTCTGTTATGTTCATGTTCACACACCTGATACCCTGTGACCCCAATACCACCCGACGGCCCCATGTCAAACCACACACACACACACACACACACACACACACACACAGAGTTTCTCAACATTTCTGCATTTGACTATTATTAGTCTAGATTTCTGTGAACGTCCTGGTGTCATTTTACAGTTTTATATATCTGCCAAATTTGAGAGATATATGGAAAATTACACACACTTAAACTTTGGCGACCTGGAATCCGTCCATGAGAAAGTGCCTCATCTCCCTGATCCCGTTACTCACGGGTTCTTCTTGCCTCCTGCCCAAAATACTCTTCATTTCATGGTGTTTCCTGACAGCCTGCACAGCTCTCATTGAACCCTGGTGGATTTATTCATCCCTTTCAACTCATTTATCTCCACTCTCAGACATTTGTCTGTTATTGGAGTGTTTGCCTGCCATCATGGCGACGGGCAGCGCGCAGACGGACGTGAAGGGCTCTCTGAACGGGAGCACGGATTTGTATCGCAGCTGGTTCGGTCCTACGGCCCCACGACCTCCTCTACGAAATTACCTGCTCCTGACCATCCTAACCTGCTTCTGTCCGGCCTACCCTGTCAACATTTTAGCCCTGGTGTTCTCTGTAATGGTGAGTTAACAATCATATCCGGCTGGACTGCGTTTACTAAAACTGGAAACCGCTTGTAATTTTATCTGCCTTTATATTAATGTCTGCATGAAAGCAAGGACTTATATTGATAGTTCACTTACTGACAAGACGTCAGGTATCACTATCATTACTGATTATATGGTTTTTTTTGGGGGGGGGGGGGACTGTACTAAAGCATAAAAATACCTTAATATGTTTACACATATTTAGAAAACATGCTAAGTTCACATACTTGTTTCTCTGAAAAAACAATGCTACAGACAGTTATTCTGCTTTGAAATGTGCGTTCAGTGTCGGATCGTCTGTTTTTGTTTTGGTCTGAATGATTTTGCCGACTGTCGGTTTATCCAATAGCATTTAGACACCCCGGGTTGCCAGTTACCGGAAAAAACTCATTCCTGTTGCGTGTCCTCAATCTGGCAACCCGCATGAGCGTCGAGTCTGAGGAGGAGAGAGAGGTAGAAACAACTCTTTCTGCTATTTTGAATTTGGACTGCAGTACCCATTTCAACCACTAGTTCAATATTACATTCTGCACCTTTAAGACTATGATTTCAACAAACTTCTCGGCCTATTAAACTGAAATGCTTAACTCATTATCTCTTTATGTTATGGGCATAATTCCTGCTGTTGTTTGTTGAAGACTCGTGCATGTTTGTTACTTGTTCAACTTAGCAATCAGACAACTGGAACCTAGCAGATGATAAAACAGGCCAATGAATGAATGAATGAATAAATAAATAAATAGCCACCTATAGCTAGAGACCAGAATATCATCAACTAGAACTTCTGCTGTATGTAAGACAAAAAAAAAATGTTGGTTTGATTGCTGATATTAGTTTGACTGGATGAACACACATACACACACACACACACACACACACACAGACAGACAGACAGACAGACAGACAGAGTTTGTGGTCTTGTGTCTGTATATATGTTAATTTGAATGTATCTTCTGTCTTTTACAGTCCAGAAACAGTTATGATCAGGGAGATTATGAGGGTTCGAGGCATTTAGGGAAGATGGCGCTCTATGTGTCCATTGCCTCCATTATCATCGGCATCCTCATCATCACCATCTTCTGCGCTGTGCATTTCAGCACGGTAACATACTGTCACTCATACTCTCTTGTCTTATATAATCATATCTCATCTCTTAAAAATGTAATTTGTGGCTAAATATTTTATTTTATTTTAAATGATATACAACCCCAATTCCAGAAACGTTGGGACGTTTTGTGAAATGCCATAAAATCAAGAATATGTTATTTGTTCATTCTCTTTAACCTTTATTTAATTGACTAAAGTACAAAGAAAAAAATGCCAATGCTTTCACTGGCCAACTTAATTTTATTTTGTAAATATAAACAAATGTTGATTTTGACGGCTACAACACACTCCAAAAAAAGTTGGGACAGAAGCATGTTTACCACTTTTCCTTTTAATTACACATTTTAATCATCTGGGAATTAAGGATGCTAATTTTTTGTTTTGCAAGCAAAATTTTTGCCCAGTCTCACTTGATACAAGACTTCAGATGCTCAGCAGTCCATAGTCGTTGTTGTCTGATTCTCCTTTTCAAGACTGGTCATACATTTTCAATAGGAGACAGATCTGCTGGCCAGTCAGTCACATCCACACGTGTCTACGAAACCATGCTGTTGTATTGTCTTCATCTAATAACCATGCACTTCCCATGAAAGTTGTCATTTTGATGGCAGGATATGTCTCTGTACAATCCCAATATATGCCTCCACGTCAGTGGTACCTTCACACATATGCCAGTCACCTATGCTGTTTGCACTGATGAACCCATATTCCATGACAGACGTTTGCTTTTGCATCTGTCGCTGATTGAAGTGTGGACGTTCCCTTTCGTCTTTGGGACTGACAATTTGATGTCCGTTTTCCCCAAAAACAAGTTGAAATGTGGACTCATCTGAGCACAGCACACATTTCCACTGTCTTTTTGACTATCTAAGATAGAACTCGCTGGCGTCTCTGCCTAGAATTGATGTATAGCTTTCTCCTTGTGTAACAGAGATTCAAGTTGCATTTCTTGATGCAGCTGCAAACTGTGTTAAGTGACAGCGGTTTTCCAAAGTACTCCTGAGCCCATGTGGCTATATTTAACACCGCAGCATGACGGTTTCTAATGCAATGCCATCTGAGAGCTCAAAGGTCACACATATTCAACTGAGGTGTCCTGCCTTGCCCCAAACAGACTGAGATTTCTCTGGATTCCTTCAATCTTTTCACAAAATTGTGTATGGTAGTTGGTAAAAGACCTACATTCTTTGCGATTTTGCATTGAGAAATTTGATTTTTGATTTGTTTGACACTTCTTTCGTGAAATTTGGCACAAAGTGATGAGCCACGATCAGCTTTGCTGGCAAAGACAATCATGACACCCTCACCTATTACCAGTTTACCTGCTTATTTTGGACTGTTTCAAAACAGTTTAACTTGGATATTCTATAACCTTTTCACTTTTATTATGCCTGTCCCAACTTTTTTGGAGTGTGTTGCAACCATCAAAATTAAAAATTGTTTATATATACAAAACACATTGAAGTTGGCCAGTGAAAACATGGGAAATCTTTTAATTGTTCCTTTGCCAATTAAATGAAGGTTAAAGACAGTTAACAAACCACAGATTTTTGATTTTATTGCGTTTTACAAAACGTCCCACCTTTTCTGGAATTGGGGTTGTATGTTTATTTATTTGACATTTGAATGTTAATTATGTATTTATTACAATATATTTATTTCTAGTTTCTTCCAACTTTCTTGATGTCACTTTCTCAAATATTATTTCAACCTGTCATTTTAAATTCTTTATGTTCTCAAAAAAGTCATAATCTACATTGTGAAATAATGACAACTTCATTTTACAACGAAAGAGGTAAAATATATATAATTATTTGTTTATTCTATATAATCCATTCAGTGGAATGCTGATGAATGAGGACATGTAAATTGGTTAATAAAATCTAAAAAATAAAATGAATGAGCCTGTAATGTTACTCTTTCTCTGATTTGACTCTTTGTGTTTCTGTTTGTTTAGAAAGATGTGTAAGATGACAGTATTTTGTCGTGCTGTGCTCTGGGTGAAGGACGTACACTGGGTCGCTCTGTCTGTTGAACTGAACGGAGATTTTAGTCATGAAACCAAGAGCAGGACAGATCCAGCACAGGACATCAGCTCTCCTCCATCTGCAGTCCAGCTCTAAATAAACATGCTTATAGAAGAGAGAGGTAGATGACGGGGCTTGAAAAGTTATGCCATTTTTGTCAAGAAATTTTTACAATCACATTCAATATATGCACTTTTAAACCACTGAATATTATGCATCCATGCACATACTGAATATGTAAATAATTTTGTAACCCACGCATGTCTGTTCTTTTTCTAATTCTTTTTGTGGCAATCCGGTGTTGAAATGTACAGCTACAATGGTTTCAGGGTTGAATGTCACTACAAAAATGATTAATAGTGACCTTAACTACTAAATATAATTTCAACACATCACACTGTTTACAGTCTTCAAGTCTTAACAGCTCTTATAAAATCTGTAAAAAAAAAAATAATTATGGAAAATGTAAATATTACCAATGTTGGTGCTTAGTGTTTTCCTCTGCCAGTAGATCATGAAAACAAGAAAAGGCTCTTTAATAAAAATAAATAAATACTGATTCTATATATTTTGAGTTTAAAATTTTCTCAGCTTTCATGTAGGCTAGTCTGTGGAGATGCTTATGTGTTGTCAGATGTTTTACAAATGAAAAAGACACTAATTTGGAAATAATGTTTTGATGAACTTGTCCTGATTACATTATAAACTTCGTTTTAAAAAAGCACCATTCATACAAAACTGAAATGTATAATTTTTGCACCACTAACGCCACCGCACGATTTTCCCACAACTATGTGTGGAACAACAACAACAACATCAACAACTACAATAATAATAGTAATAATAATAATAATGCAACAAATTGGCAGCAAAAGCATGTCTCGCATCTCAAGCAACTTCCATACATTATTATGGATATGGAAGTAAAATGAATTTCACTTATCAGTCTTAAACTTATGTAAGAAATAAAATCACTAACAGAAGTGAGAAAGGATAGCGTTATACTGAGATTGAAGCTATTGCCCCTCATTTATTTTTCTATCTCCCCCAACCCGCTTAATCTTCAGGCCAGAGAGCTGGTGTATTTGGAGATGTACCTTCAGCCCTCATTTGTGCTATATATAGTGTTGGGGCTCAATCCCGCGGTGGTGTCAGGGGCCTCTTGTTATCCCAGCGTGTTCAGGCCAGCGGGGTCACATGACACAGGATAGCTGGTTCAGCACTGCCTGTGCTGAAAAACACAAGAATGTCCCCATGCTCCTGGGAAACAGCCCAGTAAACAGGCTGAGTTAGAATGTGAAATGTGTTATGGGACATCAGGGGCGTTTCTAGCCTTTCATAAGTACTGGGGCACAGAACCCCCCATCAACAAGTTTCCCCATGTTTTCATACTCTTTCATGATACTGTTTTGGATATATTCCTCCCTCTTCTAGCTTAAACTATTCTGGACAATGTTTGAAACTTTGTATTGCTAGTACATCTTGTGTTATAGACCTTAAAGGGATAGTTCACCCAAAAATGACTTACTCACCCTCAAGCCATCCTAGGTGTATGTGACTTACATCATAAAAAGTGCTCCACACAGCTTCGGGGGGTTAATAAAGGCCTTCTGAAGTGAATCAAAGCATTTAACCATATTTAAAACTTTATAAACCGTAGTCTCTAGCTTCCTCCAACAGTCATACGTGCGATGACGAGAGAGTGGGACATAAGCGTAGCGTCAGCTCTGGTGAGAATCCTTTGTTTACAGCAAAGGAAAACCAGTCTCCTCTTGGCTTATATCGAAATCCTCTGGCATTTTTCTTTATAAAAACTCCTCGTTTTGTACTTCTAATTCGTGACTGGTGTTTTGTTTTGCTCTCTCCTTTGTTCGTCATTTCTCACCGGACATTACGTCCTGCTTCATCCGCTGGAACGCCACCCTCTCATGACGACAGTTAGAGGAAGCTAGAGATTATTATTTATAAAGTTTTAAATATGGAGATTTTTTTTTTTTTACACAAATGCTTCAATTTACTTCAGAAGGCCTTTATTTACCACCCACCGGAGCCGTGTGGGGCACTTTTTATGATGGATGGATGCATGTTATTTTGCTTCAGAATCTTGAACACCATTCACTGCCATAATAAAGCTTGGAAGAGACAGAATATTTTTTAATGTAACTCTTTTTAATCTAATGTAACTGTATTCGTCTGAAAGAAGAAAGTCATATACACCTAGGATGGTTTGAGGGTGAGTGGGGTAATTTTCATTTTTGGGTGAACTATCCCTTTAAGGCAGGGTTCCTCAAATCTTGCCCTGGAGGGCCAGTGCCCTGCAGAGTTTAGCTTCAACTCTGATCAAACTCACCTACCTGTGATTTCCTAACGATCCTGGAGACCTTGATTAGCTTGCTCAGGTGTATTTGATCAGGGTTGGAGCTAAACTCTGCAGGGCATTGGCCTATTATTGTTAACAGAATGTTCATTCAAAGTTACGTCTTTAATAATATTCTCAAAACCTCTCAAAACACACACACACACACACACACAGGTTTGTTTTTGTGAAAAGTGGGGACATCCCATAGGCGTAATGGTTTTTATACTGTACAGACCGTATATTCTATTGCCCTACACCAACCCTACTCCTAAACCTACCCCTTACAGGAAACTTTGTGCTATTTCAGATTTTCAATACACTCCATTCTGTGTGATTTATACATGACAGACGTTTGCTTTTGCATCTGTCGCTGATTGAAGTGTGGACGTTCCCTTTCGTCTTTGGGACTGACAATTTGATGTCCGTTTTCCCCAAAAACAAGTTGAAATGTGGACTCATCTGAGCACAGCACACATTTCCACTGTCTTTTTGACTATCTAAGATAGAACTCGCTGGCGTCTCTGCCTAGAATTGATGTATAGCTTTCTCCTTGTGTAACAGAGATTCAAGTTGCATTTCTTGATGCAGCTGCAAACTGTGTTAAGTGACAGCGGTTTTCCAAAGTACTCCTGAGCCCATGTGGCTATATTTAACACCGCAGCATGACGGTTTCTAATGCAATGCCATCTGAGAGCTCAAAGGTCACACATATTCAACTGAGGTGTCCTGCCTTGCCCCAAACAGACTGAGATTTCTCTGGATTCCTTCAATCTTTTCACAAAATTGTGTATGGTAGTTGGTAAAAGACCTACATTCTTTGCGATTTTGCATTGAGAAATTTGATTTTTGATTTGTTTGACACTTCTTTCGTGAAATTTGGCACAAAGTGATGAGCCACGATCAGCTTTGCTGGCAAAGACAATCATGACACCCTCACCTATTACCAGTTTACCTGCTTATTTTGGACTGTTTCAAAACAGTTTAACTTGGATATTCTATAACCTTTTCACTTTTATTATGCCTGTCCCAACTTTTTTGGAGTGTGTTGCAACCATCAAAATTAAAAATTGTTTATATATACAAAACACATTGAAGTTGGCCAGTGAAAACATGGGAAATCTTTTAATTGTTCCTTTGCCAATTAAATGAAGGTTAAAGACAGTTAACAAACCACAGATTTTTGATTTTATTGCGTTTTACAAAACGTCCCACCTTTTCTGGAATTGGGGTTGTATGTTTATTTATTTGACATTTGAATGTTAATTATGTATTTATTACAATATATTTATTTCTAGTTTCTTCCAACTTTCTTGATGTCACTTTCTCAAATATTATTTCAACCTGTCATTTTAAATTCTTTATGTTCTCAAAAAAGTCATAATCTACATTGTGAAATAATGACAACTTCATTTTACAACGAAAGAGGTAAAATATATATAATTATTTGTTTATTCTATATAATCCATTCAGTGGAATGCTGATGAATGAGGACATGTAAATTGGTTAATAAAATCTAAAAAATAAAATGAATGAGCCTGTAATGTTACTCTTTCTCTGATTTGACTCTTTGTGTTTCTGTTTGTTTAGAAAGATGTGTAAGATGACAGTATTTTGTCGTGCTGTGCTCTGGGTGAAGGACGTACACTGGGTCGCTCTGTCTGTTGAACTGAACGGAGATTTTAGTCATGAAACCAAGAGCAGGACAGATCCAGCACAGGACATCAGCTCTCCTCCATCTGCAGTCCAGCTCTAAATAAACATGCTTATAGAAGAGAGAGGTAGATGACGGGGCTTGAAAAGTTATGCCATTTTTGTCAAGAAATTTTTACAATCACATTCAATATATGCACTTTTAAACCACTGAATATTATGCATCCATGCACATACTGAATATGTAAATAATTTTGTAACCCACGCATGTCTGTTCTTTTTCTAATTCTTTTTGTGGCAATCCGGTGTTGAAATGTACAGCTACAATGGTTTCAGGGTTGAATGTCACTACAAAAATGATTAATAGTGACCTTAACTACTAAATATAATTTCAACACATCACACTGTTTACAGTCTTCAAGTCTTAACAGCTCTTATAAAATCTGTAAAAAAAAAAATAATTATGGAAAATGTAAATATTACCAATGTTGGTGCTTAGTGTTTTCCTCTGCCAGTAGATCATGAAAACAAGAAAAGGCTCTTTAATAAAAATAAATAAATACTGATTCTATATATTTTGAGTTTAAAATTTTCTCAGCTTTCATGTAGGCTAGTCTGTGGAGATGCTTATGTGTTGTCAGATGTTTTACAAATGAAAAAGACACTAATTTGGAAATAATGTTTTGATGAACTTGTCCTGATTACATTATAA
Source organism: Sinocyclocheilus rhinocerous (assembly GCF_001515625.1). NCBI lineage: Eukaryota > Metazoa > Chordata > Actinopteri > Cypriniformes > Cyprinidae > Sinocyclocheilus > Sinocyclocheilus rhinocerous. The sequence goes on from NW_015636724.1 coordinate 285,701, forward strand.
ACTTCGTTTTAAAAAAGCACCATTCATACAAAACTGAAATGTATAATTTTTGCACCACTAACGCCACCGCACGATTTTCCCACAACTATGTGTGGAACAACAACAACAACATCAACAACTACAATAATAATAGTAATAATAATAATAATGCAACAAATTGGCAGCAAAAGCATGTCTCGCATCTCAAGCAACTTCCATACATTATTATGGATATGGAAGTAAAATGAATTTCACTTATCAGTCTTAAACTTATGTAAGAAATAAAATCACTAACAGAAGTGAGAAAGGATAGCGTTATACTGAGATTGAAGCTATTGCCCCTCATTTATTTTTCTATCTCCCCCAACCCGCTTAATCTTCAGGCCAGAGAGCTGGTGTATTTGGAGATGTACCTTCAGCCCTCATTTGTGCTATATATAGTGTTGGGGCTCAATCCCGCGGTGGTGTCAGGGGCCTCTTGTTATCCCAGCGTGTTCAGGCCAGCGGGGTCACATGACACAGGATAGCTGGTTCAGCACTGCCTGTGCTGAAAAACACAAGAATGTCCCCATGCTCCTGGGAAACAGCCCAGTAAACAGGCTGAGTTAGAATGTGAAATGTGTTATGGGACATCAGGGGCGTTTCTAGCCTTTCATAAGTACTGGGGCACAGAACCCCCCATCAACAAGTTTCCCCATGTTTTCATACTCTTTCATGATACTGTTTTGGATATATTCCTCCCTCTTCTAGCTTAAACTATTCTGGACAATGTTTGAAACTTTGTATTGCTAGTACATCTTGTGTTATAGACCTTAAAGGGATAGTTCACCCAAAAATGACTTACTCACCCTCAAGCCATCCTAGGTGTATGTGACTTACATCATAAAAAGTGCTCCACACAGCTTCGGGGGGTTAATAAAGGCCTTCTGAAGTGAATCAAAGCATTTAACCATATTTAAAACTTTATAAACCGTAGTCTCTAGCTTCCTCCAACAGTCATACGTGCGATGACGAGAGAGTGGGACATAAGCGTAGCGTCAGCTCTGGTGAGAATCCTTTGTTTACAGCAAAGGAAAACCAGTCTCCTCTTGGCTTATATCGAAATCCTCTGGCATTTTTCTTTATAAAAACTCCTCGTTTTGTACTTCTAATTCGTGACTGGTGTTTTGTTTTGCTCTCTCCTTTGTTCGTCATTTCTCACCGGACATTACGTCCTGCTTCATCCGCTGGAACGCCACCCTCTCATGACGACAGTTAGAGGAAGCTAGAGATTATTATTTATAAAGTTTTAAATATGGAGATTTTTTTTTTTTTACACAAATGCTTCAATTTACTTCAGAAGGCCTTTATTTACCACCCACCGGAGCCGTGTGGGGCACTTTTTATGATGGATGGATGCATGTTATTTTGCTTCAGAATCTTGAACACCATTCACTGCCATAATAAAGCTTGGAAGAGACAGAATATTTTTTAATGTAACTCTTTTTAATCTAATGTAACTGTATTCGTCTGAAAGAAGAAAGTCATATACACCTAGGATGGTTTGAGGGTGAGTGGGGTAATTTTCATTTTTGGGTGAACTATCCCTTTAAGGCAGGGTTCCTCAAATCTTGCCCTGGAGGGCCAGTGCCCTGCAGAGTTTAGCTTCAACTCTGATCAAACTCACCTACCTGTGATTTCCTAACGATCCTGGAGACCTTGATTAGCTTGCTCAGGTGTATTTGATCAGGGTTGGAGCTAAACTCTGCAGGGCATTGGCCTATTATTGTTAACAGAATGTTCATTCAAAGTTACGTCTTTAATAATATTCTCAAAACCTCTCAAAACACACACACACACACACACACAGGTTTGTTTTTGTGAAAAGTGGGGACATCCCATAGGCGTAATGGTTTTTATACTGTACAGACCGTATATTCTATTGCCCTACACCAACCCTACTCCTAAACCTACCCCTTACAGGAAACTTTGTGTGTGTTCAGATTTTCAATACACTCCATTCTGTGTGATTAATAAGCGTTTTGAAAAGTGGGGACAATGTCCTGAAAAGTCACCTTCTCCTTCTTATACCTATGTCATACCCTTGTCATTATACAAATTTATGTCCTCATTTGTCACAAAAACGCACACACACACACACACACACACACACACTCACACACACACACACACACACACACACACACACAGACACACACACACACACACACACACACACACACACACACACACACACACACACACACACA
>NW_015636724.1:288345-288531 GCF_001515625.1 Sinocyclocheilus rhinocerous
TATGTGCTATTGTCCTACACCAACCCTACCCCTAAACCTACCCCTTACGGGAAACTTTGTGCATTTTTAGATTTTCTGTATATGAGTCTGTATTCAGGTTTAAGTCCCCACCAGAATAGAAAAACGGACACACACACACACACACACACACACACACACACACACACACACACACATATATACATT
>NW_015636724.1:292772-296748 GCF_001515625.1 Sinocyclocheilus rhinocerous
ACACACACACACACACACACACACACACACACACACACACACATTTATACATTGTTCATGTAATGTCTTTTTCTGAAAAGTTTTATATAGATGTACGTTCTGTTTTTAAATGTAACTACTTACTACTTCCCATAATGTTTGCAAAATGATTAAATGGAGCGTTCCCTTAATGTTTTCTCTAGCATTTGCATTAACCAATAAAAAGCATTTTTAAAATATATATTTTTTTTATTATAAATAAAACGTTATTTATAACGTTAACAAAACGTTCTTATATTTTTTGCTGTTTTCTGATTGCTTGACACAATCCACGTTTGGGCTGGTTGCATTTTCGTTAGAATTTGCGTTTTGCAAGATGAGCTTTTACCAGCTGCTTTGCCTTGAGGGCAGAGCAACATGATTTAGTTCAACAACCCTGGGGTCAAATGGCACCTGATGAAGCAAGTGTTCTTTAGATGGACAGACGGATGTTTCCTTTTCATCCTTCAGTAATCAGACAGAAAGACACCTGAGAACTTCAGCCAGACCTCTGCCTGACCATCAAAGTGTTTTTCAAAGGATGGTCAACAAGAAATGATTTACATTTATGCATTTGGCAGGAAAAAATCAAACAAAATAACATTTTAATACAAATTGCATCCTGAGTATGTTTATTACCGCCAACCTATCAAAGCAAAAATGCACTTGAGGTCATGTCATATTGTGTGTTGCGTTGTCCATCCCGAAGTGTTTCTCATTTGGCTTTGTCTCACTCTGGTGGCTATGTCTTAAAAAAAGATCCAATGACGTCAGAGTTGCATAATGTCATTCATAAGTAAAGGCAATAAATACATCAATTTGAGATTTTAAGTCATCATTGATTTTTGTCAAATGAACAATACAAATCTTTACAGTCATGAAAGACTGACGGTCTTGATCTTCATCTGATAAATATCAGCAACATCGTTTTCCTGATTGCCGCTGTATCCTGATGTTCTTTTTTATTTTTATCAGGTGTTGTGAAGATCTTTTCCAAAATCTGCTAGCTTCAGGATGAGCTAAAAAGTAAAACAAAATATTATAATATTATTGTTATTGACTTCGTTTTTCAGAGGCCTTCAAATATGATACAGTAGGTTTTATAGGGTTAAAACTGAGATAATAATGACAATGGGCAGAACATGATTAATTAGTCTATTAGTTTTACGTTTTATGATCTAATTATCATATATTTGGACAGATGTGTCCTAAAAATGCTAATATTCAGTTCTGAAAAGATTACCAAAACATAAAGCTAGATAATTATTATGGTAGCATCTACACTAATATACAAAGAAAGAAGCTTAATTCAGGAACAATCTACCTTGTGCAGAAAGTGATATCAGCTGTAGAGAAATGGAGGAAAATTTCTTCCCGTTTACCTTCATAAACTTGGTCATTTTTGAGAAGAGGTGTGGTTAGATGATCTGTAATTCATACCTCCTTATTTCCTCTCACTCCAACTTCATTTTTTAAAGGTTCTGGCTGCTGGCCGTGTGAAAAGTGTTCTCGTGACATATATTAGTGCTCTGTTAAAGCCTTGATTTGTGTGTGTAAAGTCAACTAATTGCACTTAAACTGCATCCAAATGATCACAACTGAAATGCAACACCTATCCATATTACATATCCAAAAAATATTGGCAGTACCATGGTACTTTTTTGTTAGTGAATTAGGTTTCTATTAGACGGATTAGGTGGTGTGTGGTGATCAGGAGAGATTATCTGTCCATGTATTAAAAGTTTATATGAGTTCAGGCGACTTTAAATAGGAAACAACACATGCTGGATGTTTTGTTGGTCATGTGACTTATTTTGAGACACTCTGTTGTGCCACTTGTCTCTATCAAAGACACTGACCCTTTAAAATAATTTTATACATAATATATGTGTCATATCTGGACATGGGTCATTTAACTTAACGTTAACATTTGACCTAACTTGCTGAGTTTTTAAACTGAAAATAGGCACATATCTGGCCTATTTATGGAAAAGAAGGGAATGATGCCAATATTTACCTCCTGCTGAAACACGTGGGGAGAAAGAGAGATTACTGCATTTACGTCATAAAAACAGAATAAGCGCAGAGCAGCAAAGCCGCTCTGAAACCGGTGAAACAGAGGGCGGGGCGTGGATGCACGGAAGTTGTCTCTGATTGGTCAGAAACGGTGGGTGATAAATAATTATTATTCTGTTTCACCTCTTGGGCGTTTATTTTAAATAAAATATCACTTAAATATATCAAATGTCACTATTCAGGTGTAAATTAGACCATGCATTTGTTGCAATTATTTATGATTACTTGAAATATCTAACTGATTTAAAATAATTGCAAAAGCACATTCTCGTATTATATCATATTAATATTTTTAAATTTCCAATAAAGAAAATATTAGTGATACACAATAATTCAATAAATTAAAAAACGTGTGATTTGAGGTTATGGTTTCATGAGCCACCGCGCGCCCCCTAGAGGAATAAAAGGTAATGTCCTCTAAAAAACAGTGATTAGTGAGTATTAGCCTCTCAAACACATACACATACACAACAGTGTTGTCAACACACACAGAGGACAATGAAACACGGGCAAAGAGAGTCGAGAGGAGCTGAAGTCAGTGCATCTGCTCCTGAACTCCTCCGTCCCATCATGGCTCAATCAGGATCTCAATCACCAGATGATGCTTTGCACGGTAAGACAACTGCATAACACTGCTTCATTGTTATAACCTGTGATTATGTAGATTTACATTCTCTATTACCTACTATATATTTATGTATGTATATATTTACATTTATGTATATATCAAAATTATGATACCTTTTTAATTTGATAGTATATCCATAGTATATAATTGTAGCCTATATAAAATAAAATAATTTACAATGAAGTATTATTTTTTATGAAATAAAATAACACGAATGAATGTTAAATACGGTTTAAAAGATTAAAAGAATTCAATTACAAAATAAGTAACTTGATAAAAATAATTACAATTCATTTTAAGACTATTGAACTTATAGAATGAATCTTTGTTTTTATTACTAAGAATTTTCTATTATATCTGTCTGTTTTTTGTAATGAATCAGTCCACTGAAGGCGAGAGTAGTGAAGAACCCAAGTGCAGTTTATTTACAGTGTGATCCAAACGCCAAACAATAATCCGAGACTTGACTTGACGAGACACATTACATTTTTCTTTTGCTGTGCTATTGTTTTTGTCTGTATTGTTATGTAAATAGATTCCATGACTCGCCGGTTTTGTCTCTCTCTAAGCCAATTACTGTGAAGAGGGTTAACAGCTCTTATAATTTGATCAGGGGCTTAAACTGTTCGCAGGGGAAAACGTGAGAACAACAGTGTTTGCAGAACGCAATTTCTTCATAAAAACAAATCCCTCTCTGGGAATACGTTATCATTTAAAGTAAAACACACAAATACATGTGCATTCTCTCCTCCGCACCCAAACACACATGCACACACTCACAGCTTGATGTTATGCTCTGTATAACACACGGCTCTCGTCTGTGGTTATGTCACAGTTCCACATGCTGGAGAATCTGGGGCAATGGCACAGTCCCTCCATGACAAAACCCCTGTCACTGAAAAAAACTAACCCAAAATGACCAGGAAGGGCAGAAAGAGAGGATGCTCAAGGCATGGGGAAAGATGATAAAGGTCAGGATTAGAAAGAAGATGGGGAGGAAGAGAGAGAGAGAGAGAGAGAGAGAGAGAGGTGACTGGCTAATCTCTGACAGAAATAAAATGCTTATGTAAGCAAGCTCTTGTTTGGGCAACAGTACTGTATCATCATGTCCATGTGTTCATGTCAACAATCAGATAGATAGATAGATAGATAGATAGATAGATAGAATGATGGAACGATAGATAGATAGATAGATAGATAGATAGAATGATGGAACGATAGATAGATAGATAGATAGATAGATAGAATGATGGA
>NW_015636724.1:300389-301880 GCF_001515625.1 Sinocyclocheilus rhinocerous
AAAAGGAACAAACCCAGCTATTGGGTTGTTTTGACCCAGCAGTTGGGTTCAAAACATCCCAACCGCTGGGTCAAAACAACCCAATAGCTGGGTTTGTCCCTTTTTAACCCAGCGCTGGGTTATATTTAACCCAGCATTTTTTAGAGTGTAGTATATTTTTCTTTTGTTTCACAGTACTGAGAATTCTGATGTATGAGCTTAATTTCCTATATATAATATATAATGCGACAAATATGAATTGAATTAAAAAAAAATTTTTCTTTTGATTCTGGCATGCAACATTGGTTGTCACAATATTGAAACGAATCTCAGAGCATGTACTTAATTTGAGCTATGTAGCTTCATTAGACTGGAAAACATTTGGAATAGACAATAATAAAGAAGAATAACTTTTTAATTGGGTAACACTTTACTTAAAGCCATTATGTAAAATGCATTAATTATTCATAATGTGCATTGTAATACATTATATCTTGTCATAAATAATTATAATAACCGAATTTGAAATGCGTAATGTAACAATGAACTGATAAGTCTCATAATGTATTAACTGTGGTTACAATTATTCTTGAGATTGTACAATGCATTATAAGGTGCATAACAAGGCATAATTAATGCATTAAAACTACTTTTATAATGCATTATATATAAAGGCTTTAAGTAAAGTGTTACCGTTAACTTTTCTTTTTGCACATGATGACAGTTTGCAGTCCTAGATAAAGCTAGTTACAACATTGCATTTGGTTTTGATGCCGTGATGAAGCCATTTTTAATTAGATCTCTCACTGACTGAACTGGAAGTTAAGCATAAATAGATCAGAACCATACTTATTATTCCATACTGTTTAATGTACAAACATAACTCTTATTATATTACAGCCTTTAGGAGTCAGTCCAATTACATAGAAAAGAAATAATGCGTCCACAGAATTCACATCCAGTGTGCTTAAAACTACAGACACTTAATAAAGTAATCTTAAGTACTTCAAAAACTTTGTAACAATTGTGTTGTTACACTAGTAATTAACACAAGGGCTTCATTGCCAAGATGACCAAAACTTATAACTTAAAAATTATGTTATAGACAGCAAGGAAAATTCAGCGCCTTGCATTTATTCAAGCCAAAATAATGTTTTCCTGGAACGATAGATAGATAGATAGATAGATAGATAGATAGATAGATAGAATGATGGATGGATGGATAGATAGATAGATAGATAGATAGATAGATAGAACGATGGATGGATGGATAGATAGATAGATAGATAGATAGAATGTATCAGGTCTGTAAAGACCAGAGTTTTTTAAGCAGGGGTTCACTCTAAAAAATGGGGAATAAAAGGAATAGTACACTCTAAAAAATGCTGGGTTAAATATAACCCAGCGCTGGGTTAAAAAGGGACAAACCCAGCTATTGGGTTGTTTTGACCCAGCAGTTGGGTTCAAAACATCCCAACCGCTGGGTCAAAACAACCCAATAGCTGGGTTTGT
>NW_015636724.1:305312-307305 GCF_001515625.1 Sinocyclocheilus rhinocerous
GGTTCAAAACATCCCAACCGCTGGGTCAAAACAACCCAATAGCTGGGTTTGTCCCTTTTTAACCCAGCGCTGGGTTATATTTAACCCAGCATTTTTTAGAGTGTAGTATATTTTTCTTTTGTTTCACAGTACTGAGAATTCTGATGTATGAGCTTAATTTCCTATATATAATATATAATGCGACAAATATGAATTGAATTAAAAAAAATTTTTTCTTTTGATTCTGGCATGCAACATTGGTTGTCACAATATTGAAACGAATCTCAGAGCATGTACTTAATTTGAGCTATGTAGCTTCATTAGACTGGAAAACATTTGGAATAGACAATAATAAAGAAGAATAACTTTTTAATTGGGTAACACTTTACTTAAAGCCATTATATAATGCATTATAATTATTCATAATGTGCATTGTAATACATTATATCTTGTCATAAATAATTATAATAACCGAATTTGAAATGCGTAATGTAACAATGAACTGATAAGTCTCATAATGTATTAACTGTGGTTACAATTATTCTTGAGATTGTACAATGCATTATAAGGTGCATAACAAGGCATAATTAATGCATTAAAACTACTTTTATAATGCATTATATATAAAGGCTTTAAGTAAAGTGTTACCGTTAACTTTTCTTTTTGCACATGATGACAGTTTGCGGTCCTAGATAAAGCTATGCTAATTAAGACTGCAAAATACATCGTGAGTACCATATGGCATTATGGGAGAAAATAAATTAGGTGTTCTTGTGTGCTGATTGTGTCCTTTCAGAATAACAGAGCGCTTCACAGATTGCCAGGTCTTGCAGTGGAGTGTTTGACCTCCGTTAGGCCTGCATACCTCTGCTTAAATCTCAGAGAGGATCATTTAGTCACCACACAAAAATAACTTGTGCGCCACACCATGAGTCAGCGAATTTGAGCCTCGCTTATGCAGCGTTTAACGAGTGGATGAGTTTGCTCTCTAGAGGAGAAACTTCTTAATGCACGTATCATTACAGCTAAAACCTTGTCAGAACACTTTTTGAATTGCAACGTTTAAGGGTGTGGGATTACAGGTTTTAGAGACTGCTCCAATATCATGATGCTATTAAAAGCAAAAAATCTTTACTTTGTAAATGTCAGTTTTTATGACGGTGCATATACATAGGGGTGTAACTATATTCGAACCAAACCAAAAACTGCCATACACCACCCACGGTATGCACCGCGGTACTCTGTTGGCCACCCCGCCCCCTGCTGAGACACTTCACACGCGGATAGCCATGATGGTTTTGAATTGCTTGAATCACTTTGAAAAGGAAGGTACCATTAGTTCATCTCCAGAATAAAAATGTCCTGATAATTTACTCACTCCCATGTCATCCACAGGGGCGGATTTAGTGAATTGGGGGCCCCAGGCAAAATATAGGAATATACATTTGCACACATTTTCCTAGATCAACCTTGAGGTTCCATTTTGCTGTTTTCAGCGTAAGCCTGTGTGCAAAGGCTGTCTAATTCTAAACTTTAAAATACATTTATTTTTAGTTGTTTTAACTACAAATTTTAATAAAACTGAAAAAATAATGAAAAGGCAATTATACATTTACACACCTAAAATAATATATCACGAGCATGCTCACAGATGAGAACAAAACAGCGTTGGATGAAGTGGATTAAAGCCCTGCACGGGTCTCAAATATAGGCCCTAGCCCGTCTTTTTTCCCCTTTTCCCAAAAAAAGCTTATACTACTGTTTCAGCTATTAAAATAGTTCAGTTTTGTATGTAATGGAAAAGTGATTATATTTAGTTTCATTTTTTTTATAAAGTAAATTTAGAAAAACATTTGGAGTAATTTTTGTTCTTTAAATGTAAGTTTTTTTGTTTTTTTAAGTAACGGTCAGCGGCAGACAGTGAATTGATCATAGCCTATAGCCTATGTTTGATCAATTTAGCCTTCTCAAATCATCACGACTTGCCTAAAATAAAATCTATAGATATAAAACA
>NW_015636724.1:308986-312449 GCF_001515625.1 Sinocyclocheilus rhinocerous
ATAACTGCTGAAATGTTTGCGGGGCAAATCTCAGATCAGTCTGAGCGCTCATGGTACTTGCAGTGCGTACACCTGCAGGCACCACTGACTCGGACGGTTGTCGTGGTAATAAACACCGTAAACCGCAAACGTTCGCGTGTCCGCGCTTAATGCGCATATCCTATATGAAAAGCATTTTAGGGGGCCCTTGGCTTTTGGGGGCCCAAGGCGGTTGCCTACCTTTGCCTAATGGGTAAGTCCGCCCCTGGTCATCCAAGATGTTCATGTCTTTCTGTCTTCGGTCGCAAAGAAATGAAGGTTTTTGAGGAAAACATTTTTCTGGATTTTTCTCCATATAATGGACTTCAGTGGTACTCAACGGGCTGAAGGTCCAAATTGCAGTTTCAATGCAGCTTCAAAGGGCTCTACACGATCCCAGCCAAGGAATAAGGGTCTGATCCAGCAAAACGATCAGTCATTTTCTAAAAAAAAATTGTATATACTTTTTAACCACAAATGCTCACCTTGCACTAGCTCCGCGATGCGTGTCCGCAAATTCACGCATTACGTAATCACATTGGAAAGGTCACACGCTATTCCATTTTAATTAACCATGGCACATGTATTTTTATATGTAGCCTAAGTACTATTGTCCAGTGACTTGTTTGCATTATTTAGGCATTATTTTATTTTAATTTTTTAAGGCAATCGATTTTACAAAGCAACGATTTTTATAGTCTCATTTGTTAATGCTTTAATTAACATTAACTAACAGAGAGCAATTATTGTTATTATTATTATTCTTAAGTTAAAAGTGAATCTAGTCTATTACTGATGCCATGCCAAGAACCCTACCCCCACAGCAAACAGAACCGAACCAAACCAAACCGTGCCTCCAAAACTGTGATATGAACCGAACCGTGGCATATATCGTTCCACCCCTTATTGTGCAAATATACATCTTGCTGCATAAACATTTCAAAGGTTATTTGAAATCAGTCTTTAGAAATAGAGCTGATGTAGAGTCATGTAGTGTCCGTCCATTCAGCTGTTTGTAATGCCTGATTACAAAAACTTTCACATTAAAGACCTTAGTCATGGTCAGCATATTAGTCTTTCTGAATGTTTATATGTATTATATATGTATCAGCTTAATGCACTTATCAAAATAACAAAAACAGTCAAATGTCAGAAGTTTCGTTTTAAAACTGTTCAAAATGCATTGTAACTTACAATCTGCAAAGGAATGGAAAAATACGTTCCAATACTCCATTTAATGTCAAAGAACTTTACAAAATAAGCAAAATCTGCAAATTTAGATGAAAGAGAAAACATCTGTGTCATGTTTGCATTTTCTTGTGTCATTCTTGAATAACCACAATTCTAACCTTGGAATCAGGATTGGGCATTAATTACTGTCTTCAGAATCTTTCATCATTCATGCATGTTAAAATGTGATGAGAATTGAAGAAATAGTTGTAATCTGACTCAGAGGAAGATAGGAATCATGTCTTTGTGGCAGTTTTTATGCTGATTAATGGATAATACCAGACATCTTCACCTAACAAATGGTTGTCAAAAGCAAAAATGATATGAAATGCATCATAATGTGTGAGAAAGTGTGGGCAAGTTCTCGGGCAAAACAGCACCCCAAAATTAGTAAGAAACAAGTATTGGGTTTCATTCAGCTAATATGATGCAGGATGGTGTAAGCTTTTGCAACCATACTCCTAAATCACAAATCTAAAATAATAATAATTCAGAATGTTATAATACACTAACTACACCACTTTCCTGCAACCATGTGGCTTAGAGTTTTAATTTGGTTGCACTGAGCTGCTTTAAACTTCTGTGAGGTTTAGATGTTCTTGGTCAAATGTCTTCCATTAAATAAAAAAGAAATTTCTTGATATATTCTTGCATTCCCGCATGTGAATGAAGTCCAGTGTGGCTACATTATAGCAACAAGCCAGATTTAAACTGCTGAATTTGCATGAATCTGTTTCAGAGAAATATATCTTAAAACACTTTCAGGTTCACATGGTGCACGCTTAGTAAATTATCTGGCCTGACATGATGTTTGTTTCAAAGGCATCTTATATACACTGCCGTTCAAAAGTTGGGGATCAGTAAGACTTGTAATGTTTTTTAAAGAAGTCTCATCAAGGTTGCATTTATTTGATCAAAAATACAGAAAAAAACTGTAATCTTGCAAAATGTTATTACAATATAAAATAATGGTTTCTATTTTAATATCCTTTAAAATATAATTTATTTCTGTGATGCAAAGCTGAATTTCCATCAGCCATTACTCCAGTATAAAGTGTCACATGATCCTTAAGAAATCATTCTAATATGCTGATTTATTATTAGAATAATCAATGTTAGCAACAGTTGTGCAGCCAAATATTTTTTTTTTGGAAACTGCAATACTTTTTTCAGGATTCTTTTATGAATAAAAAGTTAAAAAGAACAGCATTTATTCAAAATATAAATCTTTTCTAACAATATAAATCTTTGCTATCACTTGAACACATCCTTGCTGAAGAAAAGTTTGAATTTCTTAGAAAAATAAAGAACGAATAAAAATGTACTGACCCCAAACTTTTGAACTGTAGTGTATATTGTTAGAAAAGATTTCTATTTTAAATAAATGCTCTTCTTTTTAACTTTTTATTCATCAAAGAATCCTGAAAAAAAGTATCACAGGTTCCAAAAAAATATTAAGCAGCACAACAGTTTCCAGCACTGATAATAAATCAGCATATTAGAATGATTTCTGAAGGATCATGTGACACTGAAGACTGGAGTAATGATGCTGAAAATTCAGCTTTGATCACAGAAATAAATTAGATTTTAATGTATATATTAATATATTAATAATAATATTTCACAATATTACATTTTTCCCTGTATTTTTAATCAAATAAATGCAGCCTTGATGAGCATAAGAAACTCCTTTAAAAAACATAAAAAATCATTCTGATCCCAAACTTTTGACCGGTAGTGTATATGAAAGGACAAATGAAAATATATGAAAGAAAGCAAGCATTTTTAAACATGATAATTGTTTATTTTATTTTAAAGCAAAGGAATGTTGATGTAAAATGATATAAGAAATGTTTTAAGAAATAAGTTGGGCAAGAACTAAGTTCTGTGTGACTAATCTAATAGTAAATTTGTGACATTGATCATGTGACAGTCAGACAGTTTGTTCTTCTCAAATCATGCTGGAGAACATGATCATCAGGTTTTCTTCATGTTGCTCCTGTCAGACTCTGGTCCGTGTTTTGTGTGCGTTTTGCTCCTCATGTGCCTTTCTGTCCGGTAACCCTGCTCATAGAGGCCTCCAGAGCGCCCACCCCCCCACTCCCCATTGGATGTTGTACAGCGCGGGACGCGCCTACCGGGAGGGGGGAGTTATGTCAGACTCTGGTCCGTGTTTTGTGTGTGTTTTGCTCCTCATGTGCCTTTCTGTGTTTCC
>NW_015636724.1:313086-321825 GCF_001515625.1 Sinocyclocheilus rhinocerous
GGAAATGGTAAGTTTTTTATTTAGAATGTTTGTGATAATGTAAGAAAAGTATTTTAAATGTTTTGCCACTTGTTTGAGCAACTGTTTTGTGCTGTGTTGTAAGCTGTTGTGCAACAATTGCACGAGTGTAAAAACAAAAATGCACTGCATGATCGAACATTTAGGTGAGATAAATATATATTTTTGAAAATGTCTAAAAAATGCTCCCCTCCACCCCTTAAATAATAAAAAAAAAAATTCCCTCTCACAAGAGTCACCTATAAGAGGGAAATTCCCCCCATTTTCAAAAATGAAATCCAGGCCCTGAATAAATGTCTAAAATTTCTGATTGAAGTATTACTATAAATAATTCTACAAAATAAGGCTTTAAAAAGATCGGTATCGGTGATCTTATCGGCAGCTACTGCTTTTTGTGATCGGTGATCGGCCTCAAAAATCCTGATCGGAGCACCCCTAATAGTCAGCTCTAGCATACTGTGAATTGAGTACAGTGACACCCACCCCCTTAAAACCACAAAAATACAGTGTATCTACATTCATTCAGTTGATTTGTTTGGGTAATCTTTGTGCTTTCCAATAGGATATCTCTTTGTCGCATGTTGTTTGTTTTATGTCATTGCTCTGTGAGAGGGATTCTTGTGCTACACAGATCCAATCAGTCATCTCTGTCCTGTCTCTGTATAAAATGCATTCGGCCCAGACAGGTAACCAGTCAAAGAGTGTTATCCATCCCTTTGTCTGACCCAGCTCGCATGGCACTGCCGCGCTTCCCATTTGACAGAGACGATTTATAATGTCACGCCGACACCCATGAAGTATGAGCCACCTCGCGCTGTAACGGCATCATTCTGTTCTCCTCCACTTGAGGAGTGTGAAATTCATTAGCTGAATGGTTATAAAGAGATTAGGAATGTGACGTAATGGATATCAATTATGATTTATTCAGTCTGGTTGCTTGAGAGAGCTGCAGCTGGATCTCTTGAATATGAAGAGGCGTGCAAGAGTGTGTGTTTGTATGCAGTGTTTGTATTTGTGTGTCTTTGTAGAAGCAGTTCATTCATATAAAAGAGTCTCAGAGAGCAGCGCTACTTCCTGTCTTTTAGTGGCTTATTACTGATGTCATACAAAATTGGTTTTATATTTCACTAGACAAGTGTGGTTGTCTGATAGGTCTGTAATTTTATTTTTTTTGTCATAGCAGATATTATTAGTTGTATTTTTGGCTCACTTGCAGAGCCAGTAAACGTGGTATTATATATTGCACGTTTGTTAAGTACTGTATATGAGAAACCCAAAACATATGCTGTTTTGGGTTAAACACCATAATTTGACAAAACAGCATATGTAACAACTAAAAACAGAATTATCACTCATAGTAATTACCAACAAAGATTATTTATAGTCTTTATAAGCACTTTAGTATAAACTAGTTCTAATATATACTATATATATATATATATATATATATATATTAAGCAAAATTTACTTTTAAGGGCCGCTTATTTTAATGCAGTGTATGAGTCTTTTATGTGGAGGCATCTCAAGACTCTCAAAGAGCAGCGCTTCAAATTATTACTGATGTCATAAAATTGGTTTAACATAAATTAGTCTTTTTTTGTTGAGATGTGTAATTGTCTAGCTAGTAGGTAGTTTTGCATTGTTTTTATATTTACTGTTGTGTCATAGCACATATTTTTAGTTGTGTTTTTATGGCTTTATAGCTAAGTGGAATAAAGTAGCTATGAACCTACAGCTCTCATTCATTCATCATGTTTATCTGTCAGGACCTGAGATAAAAAACTGCTCATGTTACAGCCAGGTAGATTTTTCCTCCTCTATTGTATAGCGTCTCCTCCTTTATTTTTCTCTCATTCCCACATACACACATACACACTCGCACTGCTGTTTTCTCATTCTCTCATTCTGTAGGTAGCTGTACTTGTGATAGACTCCTGTCAGACTCTGGTCCGTGTTTTGTGTGTGTTTTGCTCCTCATGTGCCTTTCTGTGTTTCCTTATTTGGTCATTTTCCTGTCCTTGTTTAGTTTAATTATGATTCCGTTCAGCTGTGTTCTATTAATTACCCTTGTATTTAAGTTCCTGCCTGTTCAGTTTCCCTTTTGTCTGGTCTACTCGTTACGTGGATGTGTTTCCTACTGTCTCCAGTGTTGATGTACCCTGTGTCTCATGGATTAAAGACTGTTTACGTATATTCCTCGTCTCCTCGCTCCTTAGTTCCTGTTATCCTCGTGTGTGTGTCGTGACAGCTCCATTTCCTGCTGTCATTAAAGCAAAATAGAAATAATGAGACATTTAAAGATTTGTGCATTTTCAATTCAGCTTCTCTGAAATTATGCTGATAATATTGTATAATCAGAAATGTAGTATTGAAAGCCATGCAAAATAGGCTGCATTGACTTCTGTTTCAATAGTCATTTATGTTCCATTGTGTATCTATAAAACAAGCAATTTGTAAAGCTGCTTTAAAACAATATGTATTGAGAAATGCAATGTACAAATAATCTTTGATTGGATTGAATATATTTACAGTCTCACATGTTGCATGTTCCAAATGCATATTTAGAGAAATATCTATAGATTCTATTGCTGAATGACCCTGATATCTCCCTCTTTCTGTCTCTAGGGAGTTTGTGTTTCATCACCCAAAGCAGTCCGGCTCTCTGAGCGTGAAGAAGACTGAGGTGATGAAGAGGGGTTTGTTTTCCTCAGACGTGCTCCTCATCCTCCTGCCCTCTCTGCTCGCCTCACACGCTCTGACGCTGGGTCTGGGGTGAGACTTATGTCATATTTCATCATATCTTCTGTTTTCATTTTAATATCATTGCGAATCATTTGCTTTAAGACTGCACAGGAAGCATGTGCGGTAAATTTTCATCAAATGTGTCAATGAGGTTTATCTATGTATAAATAGTCTGCATATATTGCCTTTTGTGCATTTCAATATATTACAGAATTAAAGGTAATCTGCATAAATAAAAGTGTATGGTTCTGTGGACGTATGGCCCATACAGCCCAATTGAAGTCATGTTTCACTGCGAGTCTATGGCTGTACCACTGATTTTTAATGCAAAAGATGATTGATGTTGACTGGGAAAGAGCCTTTAAACATGCCTTTTCTATGCCATCATGAGGCCTATTTGCATTAAAAGTCACACAACTGACAGCACTTGGAATTTAAATACACTGCCACACATATAGTGCTCATATATTACACATTTGCCATCCATAAGTGACAGCAATCTGTTTTTATTTGTTTGTGATTAGGAGTGCTTATGCATTTAAATGCATGAATGAATCCCCAAAATTGTTGCTCTGCATGTGAATGAAATATAGAAGTGAAAATGCAATGATTGACATACTGATATTGTGATCTGCTGCAAGTGTATATGCTCTGTTCAAAGTTTGGAGTTGATAAGTTTTTTTTTTTTTAAGTCTTTTTACCATGGCTGCATTTATTTGATTAAAAATGCAGATATATTGTGAAATATTGTTATTTGAGTAAATTTTTAAAATATAATTTATTCCTGTGATGCAAAGCTGGTTTTTCAGCATCATTACTCCAGTCTTCAGTGTCACATGATCCTTCTATCATTCTAATATGCTGATTTGCTGCTCAAGACTCAAGAAACATTTATTATAATTTAAATTTTTTTAATAATTTTTTTTTGATAATTTTGTGATAATGTGATAATTTTTTTTTCAGGATTCTTTGATTAATAGAAAGTTTAAAAGAACAGCGTTTATTTGAAATTGAAATTGTTTGTAACAGTGTACACTTAGTGTACACTTTTTAGATGTGACTTCTGTCCCATCACTGTAGATCAAATCTAATCTGAATATGATTGTGAGTGCGTCCCTGCTTAAGGCCGGGGTCCTGTCGCAGCCACCGAGTCCCATATGCCTTGTTTGCAATAAATCACAGACAATTGAGAAATGTTTGTGCTGTTTAGACTCTCTAAAATGTTGTATTGAGCCATACAAATTTAATTTTTGATTTCCATTTTCATTACAGGCATTAATGTTACCTAAAAAAGAGCATAAATAAGAACTCGTATGCTGTCTGACAGAAGATAAAAGATGACTGATTATCTCTTTCTTTCTTTCTTTCTTTCTTTCTGTCTGTCTGTCTGTCTGTCTTTCTCAGAATTTACATAGGGAAACGGTTGGCCTCCTCCTCCAGCAGCACACTGTGACATGTGACATTTGGCAGCTCACTGATTGGCTGAGGCCGCTGCCACTAGCACTGTAGCCCAATCACGCCTCTTTTCTCCACGCCTCTTACAGGGGTCATATCATGAGCAATCAAACTGTCCTTGACAGTATATGTTTCAGAATGATATACATGTTCAAAAGCTATAACAACTTATTCCGAACTCCTCTGAAGACCTAAATTTAAGATTTATGTATTTGAATTGCATATACAATTTCCATTCATTTAAACTTAATGTGATGCATTTTAAACAACCAGCTTTATATATTTATAATCAATAAATCCAATTTGTTTCAGTCTCATACATTTTATGGCTCACTGATTGGCTGAGGCCGCTGCCACTAGCACTGTAGCCCAATCACGCCTCTTTTCTCCTCCTGTGATGGGCAACAGCCTCTTCTGCCTCTGTCTGTGTTTGTCCCGTTTCACCACAAAACCAATCTGTCTGTGTCTCTTTCTCTGTCTCCACATATTTACAGGGGTCATATCATGAGCAATCAAACTGTCCTTGACAGTATATGTTTCAGAATGATATACATGTTCAAAAGCTATAACAACTTATTCCGAACTCCTCTGAAGACCTAAATTTAAGATTTATGTATTTGAATTGCATATACAATTTCCATTCATTTAAACTTAATGTGATGCATTTTAAACAACCAGCTTTATATATTTATAATCAATAAATCCAATTTGTTTCAGTCTCATACATTTTAAGTAAACGAATATCGCTTATTCCACAGCTAGCCATATTTGAACCATGTTTATACTTTTTAACTGAATAAATTTAATTGTTTTCACAATGAACAGTTTATTCTGATCCTAAGCAAATCAAATAAATGCATTTTGAAAATATTATTGTTGGAGTAAAATAGATGCAAATAGTTAATAAAATAATAATGAAGTGAAGAATTCATACCCGTTTCTTAGCCACATTAGGTTTATTAGTTTATATCAGAACTGTGTAATCCAAAGGGACGGAAATTTTATATGCAATTCAAATATGTAAATATTACATTTAGGGCTAAATATTTCTGATGTCAGACTGATTAATACGTTATCACATGACTGACCAAAATTAGATATTCTATACATTTTTGTGCAGAATTTGCTGTAAGAGTTAGAACAGGTCAAAAATGTCCATGCAAAGAAAATAGTTTTTGGTGCAAAAAAGCATAAGTGGAGCTCAGGGAAAACTTATGTATGATATGACCCCTTTAACCACCTGTAAGGGTCTTTTTAAGACTAAACTGTCCCTTTAAATCTTTTTGTAGTTGTTTCTGTAGTCCATTAAGGACTGTGTCCACATGTGTGTCAGGTCTAATACAGTACAATTACTACAGGGAACACAGAAACAGTAATGCACTGAAAACTAGCTGAAAGAGTGTAAGAGAGGAGGAAACTGACAGTGAGCGAAGCAAAAAATTTATTATTTTACATCTAAATCAAATGCAAGACATACATTCAGTTTGAGACAGTGTTCAGTAAGGGATAGGGTATGACAAAATCCTTTTATTTGTGTGGAGCAAAACAATGTGAAAAATCTCATGTTGCAGTAACGTGTTTGCAATATAGACCCATTCCATGTTGTAATGTGAAGGTAACTGGACTTCACCAGGTTATCTGGTCAGATTAATCTAATGTCACTCTTACCACCTTCTGCTTGGTCTGGTGTGTAAAAATGAATGTAGATGTAGATCTGTTGAAAATAGATGCGAGGCTTTCACCTTTAACTAAAAAAATACAAATCATTATCTTGTTTTATTGAGCATATAATCTTTGAAGTACCTTTGAATAGAAATGCCATGGTAAATGAACATGATAATGGTAGAGCATTGCATTAGCAGTGCAAAAGGTTATGGCTTCGATTCCCAGGAAACACACATACTGGTAAAACAATGTATAGTCTGAATGCACTGTAAGTCAAGCGTCTGCTAAATGCATAAATTATTAAATTAAATTAATAATTTAATATGGTCACCATTTATTTGACATGTTTTCACTATTTTTAGTCACTTTTTTCCTTCATTGATGTATTTCAATGGTCCTGTGACAAGTTTGAAAAAAAGCAAATATTTGATGTATTCAATGTCAACTTTGAAGAAGCATCTCATATCAGCTTCCCATATATCAAAATACTGTGATATTTCCATCTGATACCTTTACTGTTTATAAAACAATGAAACAAGACAAATACACATTTAAGATGCATTCTCAAAACAAAAAAGCCTTAATATCTTATAATAAAAAAATGTTACTTCAGACAAATTTAAGGTTTTTAAAATATTTTGTGCAGTGAAACAAGGCAAGTATACCGATTAAGATTAAAAAACAATATATTTTTTGTGGCATAGAATGCAGGAATTAGAATTTGTATTTATTTATATTTTATTATAATTTTTTTCTTTTTAATTAAAAATGCTGGTGCTTTTTGTTCTTTTTTGGAGTCACTGTTTGCTTTTATTGTACAGAAAAGAGCAACTTTCCACAGAGGAAAGAAAATCAAACAGGTTTGAAGCAACATGAGGGTGAGTAAATAATGACAGAACTCTTAATTTTTGGGTGATAATAATAATAGATGTTGCATGTATTACTACTAAGTAGTCAGGCGTGACAATTTAATAGTAAGTAAGTAAGTAAATTTTATTTATATAGCACATTTCAACATAGCAAAGCTATCCAAAGTGCTTAACAATGTAAAATAAAATTAAAAGAGAAAAGGAAACACAGAAAAGAATAAAAAAGACAGACAATAACACAATGAATGAAAATTAAAATGCTAAGGAGAAATAATACGTTTTCAACCTCGAGTCCACTAATAATTGGGGCAGATGATGAGGAAAACTTGCCTAGCTCCACAGAAAAAGACCTGTCTTTGAGATATGAGCTGAACCATCGTAAGGCTGTGCCCCTGATACCGATCAGATGTTCTAAACGGCAAATAAGAACATTATGATTCACGGTATCAAAGGCAGCTGTAAGATCCAGTAGAATCAATACTGCATTTTTACCGGCATCAACTGCAACCAAAATATCATTGAACACTTTAAGCAAAGCAGACTCCGTACTGTGATAAGCAGTGAAACCAGATTGAAAAGGTTCTAATAAATTAGCTGTATTTAAGAATGTGATAAGCTGTAATTGCACAACTTTTTCCAAAAGCTTTGACAAAAATGATAACTTTGAGACAGGCCGAAAATTGTTAAAGCAACTTTCATCCAAACCTTGCTTCTTAAGCAAAGGCTGAACAACCGCATGCTTAAAGCAGTTCGGAACCACACCAGTGTCCAAAGATGAGTTAATCAACACTTGGACACTGGGGCCAATTACTGGAAAAGCTGCTTTTATGATCTCAGAAGGAACAACATCCAGTGAGGAGTTAGTAGACTTCATTTTGTTAACGAGATCGGAAAGTTCCATTAAAGAGACATGTTGAAAATGACTAAATGAAAATGGACTAGCAGGCGAGTTCAAAGACAGGTCTGAGAGATGTGAAGTAAAAGATAAGCGAATGGCACTCGCTTTGTCAACAAAAAATGTCAAAAATTTCTCACAGAGCCCTGCTGACGGCTCCCTAGAAAACTGGGAATTCGGATTAATTACTGAATTTATTGTGGAGAATAAAACCCTAGGTCTATGACAGTGTGCGGTAATCAGTTCTGAAAAATATTAAAAATATTTTGACTTAGCAGCGCTCTGAAAATTAACCAGACACTCTTTAAAAATCTCAAGAGACACAGTAGACACAGTCATTCCATCTCCTCTCTGCTTTACGGCACGCCTGTCTAAGATAGCGAGCGTTGTCATCCAACCAGTAATAAGATTTTATCTTTGGTTGTTTCATTTTAAAAGGAGCAATAAAATCTAAGATATTAGAACAAACTGTGTAAAACAGAGAAATCAAATCGTCAGGCCCATAGGACGCCTTTGCAGCATGCAAGATAGATTTTTCAACAGCATTAGCTAGATAATCTTCATTGAACTGAGAAACAGTCAGTGAGTTTATAAAACGAGAATAAAAACCAGCAGGCTTATTCACAGTAGCAGAGGTTACAGCAGGAACCTTAAAAAGAATGGGTTTGTGATCAGAGAAGGAAGCATCATCAATGACAACATCAACTACAGAAGAACCATATGACATAATAAGGTCAAGTGTGTGACCAAGAACATGAGTTGCTTGATTTATATGTTGAGAAAATCCGAACGAGTCCAAGATATTACAAAACTCAGCAACCAAAGGACGCCCCCGGCAGCAAAGAAGTATATTAAAATCACCCAGTAGCAACATATGATCATACAACGGGGCAACAAAAGTTAAAAATTCAGAAAACTCACTAGTAAAAGTACTTCCAACATTAGGTGGCCTATAGATGAGAGCACAGAACAGCAGGGATGAAGTAGACTGTAATGCTACACACTGTACTTCAAACGATGAAAAAGTTCGAACAGAAACTGATTGAATATTAAGTGATTGTTTAAAAACCATTGCAACCCCACCACCCCTACCAG
>NW_015636724.1:322065-327663 GCF_001515625.1 Sinocyclocheilus rhinocerous
ATTTTATTTATATAGCACATTTCAACATAGCAAAGCTATCCAAAGTGCTTAACAATGTAAAATAAAATTAAAAGAGAAAAGGAAACACAGAAAAGAATAAAAAAAGACAGACAATAACACAACAATTAAATTAAATTAAAATGCTAAGGAGAAATAATAAGTTTTCAACCTCGATTTAAAAATGGTAATGGAAGGTGCAAGGTGGCAGTCTAGAGGCAATTGGTTCCACACCCTCTGTCACCCTTAGTTTTCAAACGGGAACGAGGGACAGATAAAAGAGCCCTGTCAGTGGATCTTAAAAGTCTGGTCGATGACAAAGGGATAATAAGGTCTTTAAGATAAGATGGAGCTTGATTGTTTAGAGCTTTAAAAACAAACAACAGAATCTTAAACTGAACTCTAAAATGGACCGGAAGCCAGTGAAGCGAAGCTAAAATTGGAGTGACATGGTCATATTTCTTTGCCCCAGTCAGCAGCCTTGCAGCTGCATTTTGTACCAACTGGAGGCGTGAAAGCGATGACTGAGGAAGACCTGAGTACAGTGAATTACAGTAATCTAAACGTGAGGTAATAAAAGCATGAATAACCTTCTCCAAATCTTGAAAAGACAAAAATGATTTAAGTTTGGAGATGACCCGTAATTGATAAAAACTGTTCCTAACGACAGAATTAATTTGTTTGGACAAACATAATTCTGAGTCTATGATAACGCCCAGGTTTCTAACCTGTGAGGAAATGGAGGGGAAATGATTGCCCAGCTCCTCAATAATATCCATTCTCATTTTTTGGGGACCAAAAACAATAATTTCTGTTTTGTTCTCATTGAGTTGGAGAAAGTTATTTGTTAACCATTTTTTAATATCTGAGATACATTCCAGCAATGGTTGAATGGAATCACCAGCTTTTAGTGGGAGGTACATCTGCGTATCATCAGCATATAAATTAAACGAAACATTGTGCTTCCTGATAATATCCCCCAGAGGGCGCATATATAAGTTAAAAAGAAGCGGTCCCAGAATAGAGCCCTGAGGTATTCCACTAATAATTGGGGCAGATGATGAGGAAAACTTGCCTAGCTCCACAGAAAAAGACCTGTCTTTGAGATATGAGCTGAACCATCGTAAGGCTGTGCCCCTGATACCGATCAGATGTTCTAAACGGCAAATAAGAACATTATGATTCACGGTATCAAAGGCAGCTGTAAGATCCAGTAGAATCAATACCGCATTTTTACCGGCATCAACTGCAACCAAAATATCATTGAACACTTTAAGCAAAGCAGACTCCGTACTGTGATAAGCAGTGAAACCAGATTGAAAAGGTTCTAATAAATTAGCTGTATTTAAGAATGTGATCAGCTGTAATTGCACAACTTTTTCCAAAAGCTTTGACAAAAATGATAACTTTGAGACAGGCCGAAAATTGTTAAAGCAACTTTCATCCAAACCTTGCTTCTTAAGCAAAGGCTGAACAACCGCATGCTTAAAGCAGTTCGGAACCACACCAGTGTCCAAAGATGAGTTAATCAACACTTGGACACTGGGGCCAATTACTGGAAAAGCTGCTTTTATGATCTCAGAAGGCACAACATCCAGTGAGGAGTTAGTAGACTTCATTTTGTTAACGAGATCGGAAAGTTGCATTAAAGAGACATGTTGAAAATGACAAAATGAAAATGGACTAGCAGGCGAGTTCAAAGACAGGTCTGAGAGATGTGAAGTAAAAGATAAGCGAATGGCACTCGCTTTGTCAACAAAAAATTTCAAAAATTTCTCACAGAGCTCTGCTGACGGCTCTCTGGAAAACTGGGAATTCACCAAAATATCATTGAACACTTTAAGCAAAGCAGACTCCGTACTGTGATACGCAGTGAAACCAGATTGAAAAGGTTCTAATAAATTAGCTGTATTTAAGAATGTGATCAGCTGTAATTGCACAACTTTTTCCAAAAGCTTTGACAAAAATGATAGCTTTGAGACAGGCCGAAAATTGTTAAAGCAACTTTCATCCAAACCCTGCTTCTTAAGCAAAGGCTGAACAACCACATGCTTAAAGCAGTTCGGAACCACACCAGTGTCCAAAGATGAGTTAATCAACACTTGGACACTGGGGCCAATTACTGGAAAAGCTGCTTTTATGATCTCAGAAGGAACAACATCCAGTGAGGAGTTAGTAGACTTCATTTTGTTAACGAGATCGGAAAGTTCCATTAAAGAGACATGTTGAAAATGACTAAATGAAAATGGACTAGCAGGCGAGTTCAAAGACAGGTCTGAGAGATGTGAAGTAAAAGATAAGCGAATGGCACTCGCTTTGTCAACAAAAAATTTCAAAAATTTCTCACAGAGCTCTGCTGACGGCTCCCTAGAAAACTGGGAATTCGGATTAATTACTGAATTTATTGTGTAGAATAAAACCCTAGGTCTATGACAGTGTGCGGTAATCAGTTCTGAAAAATATTTAGATCTAGCTGACTTAGCAGCGCTCTGAAAATTAACCAGACACTCTTTAAAAATCTCAGTAAAATAGTAAAATAATGTTTAAAAGAAGCTCAGGGAAGATGTTCATGAAATACACAATAACATGCGGACAGATAACGGGAAAGGGAATACATGGAAAGGGACTGACACTTTTGTGATCATGTAACACAGCAGTGTGATTCCCTGAACATGCACCAGAGGTCAGAAGTGCTCTATAGTGTGCACTGCAGTACACAATAAAGAGACACCTGCAGGTAATATGGGAGTTATGGCAGGGTTCTACACTTACATTTTTCTTTAGAAGTTGTGTTCCTAATTTAGGAGCACAGTCAGAAATCTAGGAGCACCTTCTGATTAAGGATATAAATTAAATTCCCCATTATGGGGATTTATTTTTTCAGCTTCAATTAAATTCTAGTTTTTTTATTTTTATTTTTTATTTTTTACCTTTTACCTTTTATAAGGGAAACTTTAGTAAATGAGTCATTTCTTTATGTCAGACTCTTAAATTTAAATGGATACATTTGTTTAAAGATTTTAATTAAAACAGTAAATTATAATATTTTTAATAAATTTTAATAAAAACAATTAGAGTAAGACAATTCAATTGATAGACATGTTACTTAAATTTGAAACTTAAACCATCAGTAGGTGGCGGTGTTAAGTCTTTGTCATTGAATCATTTATTAAATCGATTCATTCAGGAACTAAGAAACTGCTGTCTTTATAGTTTGTTCTTTGAATCACTGACTCGTTCGTTCTGATTCGTTCAAAACATTGATTCATTCAGGAACAAAACTCTGCTTTGTTTTGATCAGAGATGCGCAACAGTTCTTTTTTGGCTTGTTTGGACTATTTTCGTTGGCAAAATGGAGCGAAAACATAATATTGTGTCTAAAATGTAAGTCACTTGATATTATCTTCTTGTTTATTGAAATATTGTATATATAATACATTTCACATTAGCAATTGTGCTGATATTCTGGGAAAATGGTACTCTGGGTCATGTGATATTTCTTATTTATATCATATATTATAAATATTAAAAACACAAACTCATACAGGGGTATTTTTGCCCCAATGTATTGAATTTTGGGGGCATTTTTACTGATTTTACAAGCCCCACTAATTGTCGATCCTGCATTTGATAATCACATTTTATTTGACAGGCTGCAGAGAAACAACAGCAGCTCTTAAACATAAATGTACAAAAACTTAAATTTCAATGTCTGGTCTTGAACATTAAGTATAGTCAACACTTTTGTGTGACTGAAGGCATGAGTGAAACGTAACTGATGCATTTTGGGAGTTGTAGTTTTTAATCCAATTGTATTATACAGCTATTCATGCTCGTACTTGGGGTAGCAATATGAACAAACCTCAGACACATTAAACTTTGACCCTTCCCGGGGGAAGTCGTGGCCTAATGGTTAGAGAGTTGGAATCGTAACCCAAAGGTTGCAGGCTCGAGTCTCGTACTGGCGGGGAGTGAATGTACAGTGCTCTCTCCCACCTTCAATACCACGACTGAGGTGCCCTTGAGCAAGGCACCGAACCCCCAACTGCTCCCCAGGCGCCACAGCAAAAAAAATGGCTGCACACTGCACACCGGGTGTGTGTTCACGGTGTGTGCACTTTGGATGGGATAAATGCAGAGCACTAATTCCGAGTATGGGTTACCATACTTGGCCACATGTCACGTCACTTTCATACTTTCATATAGTAAAACGCATTGCAATGCATTGGCAACCACCCACAACATCATTTTGCTGGTGAGTTTTGTTAATGAGTATTGTTTCATTAATTACAGTAATATTAATAATTAATAATAATTTTTCCTATTTTCTCAGAAGACAGAATTTTCCAGCATGGTATTCCTTCTCTCCTTGTCGCTTTACTTTCTTCTGCACCTTCTCACTTGTGATGGAAGTGTGGCAGAATTCAATTTAGTGCAGTAAAAATTAAGACAAAGTAGCCGGAGTTTAGCTTGTCATTTTTACGGAGGCACAGATTTAGATAAAGCGGGAGGAAAAACAACAGTGACGTATTGATCAAAGCCTGTCGGCCTCTTGTTCAGGAAATTGATCGTCAGGAATAAAAAGCCCTGGGAGATGACTGATGAAGGGGTAGAAGCACTTGGCATGAGCAGCGTCTCCCTGCCTTCAAATCCAATAACTTCATAAAGGCTTGAGCAACTGCAGAACCCAGCAGAACCTGTTGCTTCTGAGAGATGAGTTACTGATAGTTGTTTAAGAAACTCCTCATAGATGAATCTCATGATGAATCTCATCAATATGCCAGGGTTGTATTTCACTCCAAAGTCAAAAGCAAGGAAATGAGAAGTTATATTTTGCATAGAGAAAATGAAGCCTATTTTAGGACCATTAAGATTTCTTGAATTGTGACATTAGTTTGCACTGTAAAGCGTCCATACATCCAGTTTTCAGATTCAGTGGCTCCCAACTCCAAGTTTAATTTATTGTGATGAACAAATATTTCGTCTATTTTATTTATTGATTTTTATTGTATTTATTTGCAAATTACAGTAATGAGATACAGTAATACAGTAATGGAAAACATATCAATGGTTCTTAAAATAGTCATTTATTTTCTTAATGTTATTTATTTTATCTTCATGCTGAATGTAATTTCTTATTTCTTTCTTTTGAAATTGTGTAATGTGAAATTATGTAGTATGCGTAACCTTCAGATCAGGAGGTGAGTTATGGTTGTGTTCATAAGTCTGCTGAATGTAGAAGATGTCTAGAGGTGGACTTTGTGTCTATATGTTTGTGTGTGTATTTTCTCAGACTTTGGTTTTCTTTGTTCTTTATGTCAGAACACATTACCTGTTCTCTAACCATGTGCTCACATCTATAACCATCACCAGGGGTGTGAAGTCAACACACACACACACACACACACACACACACACACACACTTCACATACTGAAAATAGACACGAAAGGATGTGAGGGTGAATCTCACATAACTTGTCATGGAATATGTCCAGGTTATATTTCACCCAGGTTATATTTTCTTTTGCATTTACATATTTATAGATAATGGTAGTATTTGTTGCATTGCCTTTAATTTATGCTTGTTTAAAAAAAAAAAA
>NW_015636724.1:328087-333223 GCF_001515625.1 Sinocyclocheilus rhinocerous
ACACACACACACACACACACACACACACACTTCACATACTGAAAATAGACACGAAAGGATGTGAGGGTGAATCTCACATAACTTGTCATGGAATATGTCCAGGTTATATTTCACCCAGGTTATATTTTCTTTTGCATTTACATATTTATAGATAATGGTAGTATTTGTTGCATTGCCTTTAATTTATGCTTGATTCTAAAAAAAAAAAAAAAAAGGAAAAAAAAAAAACACTTTTATGTTACAGAATCACCACTGAGAGCAATGGAATGATGAACTCAAAGGTAAAACATCTGGATGCATTACAGTACCAGTATTGCGAATTTGGGGGGAAATAGTTTTTGTTTATGATGAAAAATGCAAAGAATCTTAATAGTCCTAAAACAGACTTTTAAATATTTATGTGTTTATTTAATTTTATGTTTCTTAATTAATAGTTTGTTCTTTTTTTCATTCAGATTTTGGTGTGACAATATTTTATACTTTTGAAGCATTTTTTCCCCTTAATCTAAAGTTCACTGCTAATGTTATTCAAGGTTTCTTGCAGTCATAATTTAGTTTTTTAGTCATTTATTAGTCACTTTAGTCATGTTTTTTTATTGCTGTACCTTTAAGATGTCTAGGCTATATGTCAGTGACCTCTGTTATGATTGACTAACCTCTGTGTGCTGGTTTAGTGCGCATTGCCGTTCATCAGGATGAGTCAAGTTGCAGAATACTGAATCGGTGTTGATATGTAAATGTGGTTGGTCATATGTTAATGAGCGTATGGCCGTGACTCAGTGACATTTATTTCTGAATGACCAGTTTTTGCAAATGCCTGCAAAGTACATCAAGGTCTTTTCTTTGAAAAATCCAGTTTTCCATGTTATGCACCCTTTTAAGCCACTACACTTTGAAAATGAAATCATATTTGCTCTTTAGTGGTAAAATTTGACCTGAATAGAGTGAATTGAAGGTGAAATGCCATCTCACGTATGTGTCTAGTCATCCTTTCTTCTCATCCATCACATTTAGAGTCCAGATGTGACCTAGTGATACAGAGGCATTGTACACACACGCTGCTCTCCGATGATTGATTGGTTGACCTCTGTCCATGATAAAGGTGATATTTAGGATTCTTTTCTTTACAGAGGTTGAAACACTCCAGATGATTTATGAAAGGAAATAAAAGATCCTTCTTTGTCTTTAAAATACATCATTAACATGGCCATGAGAGACTATATATGGAATTACTGATAGTTTGTGAGACCATTAAGAAGTTTAGAGTAATAAGTCAGTGTTGTATAAAGTTCCCAGTAGTCATACTTGAACAAAAATAAAGATACCTTTTGGGTAAGTGACGTCAGTAAAAGTTTTAAAGTAAGAGATTTTTAATATACTTCAGTTTCAAAAGTAATGGACATTTGTAATGGATTATATAAATGGCAAACTAGTTGGATGGCAGAACCAGGGTGCTATAGGGTGACATGCACCAGAAAGTGCCCATATTACAAGCTCATCATTTTATTTTTGGGGTCTTTTTGAATACATTTACATGAATTAAAAAAACAAAACAACAACACAATTTTTCTGTATATTTCTGCAGCAACCCTTTTTACCCTCTGCCTGAAACACTGTTTTAGTTTCTGTCTCTTTAAAGCCCCGTCCTTCTGAAAACAAATTGGTCGCTCAGCCCAGTATATTGTAATTGGTCAACCGATTGGAGCGTGCTTTGGAAATAGAAATGTAAGGCCCTTTACCATAATTGAGTTTTTCAGCTCCCTAGGATTCATCAGCAGCTGTAAACAGTATTATATGATAACTATGGCGTCAGTATTTCTTTGCCCTCGCAATAAATAAAACAGTGTTCTTTAGGGGTGTAACGGTACACAAATATGACAGTTCGGTACGTACCTCGGTTTTAACGTCACGGTTCGGTATGATTTCGGTACAGCAGGGGGAAAAACTAAACTTTTTTAAAATTTTTTTTAAATGGTTTACTGAACAAGTCGCTCTTTCTTCAAATACATTCAGTTATAGTTTAAATTTTCTTAGTGATAAAAATCTACCTCAGCTTATGCTTAAAACTATAGGAAGCCCTTTTACATTATAAGGTTACAAACATGAGGCATGAGATGTTCAGTCATGTTTATTCGCGTTAAAACTAGTAGTACAGAGGAAGGAATGATCGCGTTCACTCGCGCTCCGCTCTGCACAAATCTGCGGGGCGTCACGGCTCAGACACGGGAACCGGAGCTGATCGCGGCCGCTCTAGTCAGTGCTTGTGTTGGGATTATACCAGCACGTTTCTGAACCGTCCCAGAAGCGGCTCTCCAAGGCGTTTATACAGCGATCTGTCATGCCACATAAAAGACGGTCAAAACGCCATTTATTATTTGAATTTCCTGAGGAGAAGAAGAAGAAAAAAAAACTGTATTTGTGCGGTACACATGCGTACCGAACCGAAAGACCCGTACCGAAACGGTTCGGTATGAATACGTGTACCATTACACCCCTAGTGTTCTTACATAAAATCATTGACTCAACTGTACTTTGAGGGCAGGTCAAAGCAGCCAATAGGCTGACATTATGCATGGTGACATGGCTAAGTAAAGAAGCCGTGGTTTACAGTGAATTTATAACAGCTAAGTGGCGTTGTTAGGCATGATGTGAAGCAGAGTGCCTACAACCCCCTTAGCTGTTATAAATTCACTGTAAACCACGGCTTCATGGGGCTTATTGCTTTTATAAAACGGTTATTCTATATACGTAGTAAGGTTTCACAAAATAAAACAGAGCAAATAAAGTGTAATAATATTAATAAAAACATTATTCTTCCGCCAAACAATGTAGTTCCTCAGAAACGGTTGTGGTTCCAACAAAGTGGTTGCCGAGCAACACACAAATGTAAACAAAGGTGTATGTTTGTAGAGTAATTTACAACAGCTTCGAACTTGGCTCAACCAATCAGAAACAAGGACTGGAACTATCCGTTTTATAATCATAATGGAGGAACTACAAATGAAGCATTTCAGGCAAGTGTTTTCTGTTGGAGAGATTTTTTTGATGTTTGTCGTGGCCTTTTTGCTTTGTTACTTTGCAGATCATTTACATGAGCAAATAGCTATATTAAACACTAAAGGAAAGTTTAAAAAACACGTAATAAACTTCTTTTTTTTGGCAACAGTCTATTCTTTTACGCTCTTTTTCTTCAGAAAATGTAAACATCTAGTTGTGATAAAAAATGTAATTCAGTTGTGACATGCAAAGCGATTTTACCTTGGATAACTTCGTTGTGTTAAAGGAGACGTATTATGCCCCTTTTTACAATATGTAATATAAGTCTCTGGTGTCCCCAGAATGTGTCTGTGAAGTTTCAGCTCAAAATACTCCACAGATCATTTATTATATAATTTTGAAAATGCCTATTTTGAGTGGAAGCAGAAACACACTGTTTTTTGTGCCTGTCTCTTTAAATCCAAATGTGCTGCTGCTCCCCGCCGCCTTTTCCAGAATAGAGCTGCGCCATTACAGCTCCTACCTGCCAAAAACATCTGTTTTGGTTCTGATTATCATGTTTATCGCGCTGAAATCATGCGTTTTAAACCGTATGAGTTTAAACTTCTGATATACCAACGTGATCTCATGATAATTCGTATGTATTTTATGTCAAATGTGGTTCTATAAAACGTACATTTACGTACGTTTTTACAGGCACTAAAACGTACAATACTGACGTATTTTCAGCCTCTAAACGTACAAATACTTACTATTTTCAGCATTTAAACGTACAAAACTGACGTATTGACGACACCTAAAAATGAATCCTTATGAATATTGAAATCGCGGCATTAATTTTATTAGTTTTTAGTTGTCATATGAATTACCTTGTTTTCAATTGCATTATTAAATTGTTTACTCATTTACTTATGAAATGATAACATTTCGTTTTGTTGTGTGATTTCTGCTGCCAGCTCGTTTCCAAGAATATGCCTACATAATGTTAAACAAGACTTCACTTTAAACCTTAAAATAAAAAACATTTCTGCAATCGTTTAACCTTTACTTGTAATGTAGTGTTTACTTTGTTTGCCATGGGCCACAAAAAAAACAGTTGGTTATGTCTGTGAAGGTAAACAGCTGGGATATAAATTGCATGTTTATTTTAGATCTGTGTGGTATCAGCAATATACAGTAAATAAATCAATAAATGCACTGCTCTGTTGTCTCTGAGGCTGGGACTCTAAACAGTGTTCTGTGCTCGTCTGTGCAGCCAAAGACAGAACAGTTAGCGTGTTTTGCTCAAACTTTCGCCATGGCATTAGAACTGGTACACCGTTGTCGCTTGCGAAAACACAATAACGGCGTCGTGGGTGTAAACTTACAGGTTAAGGGGCGGTAATATTATAGTGAGATCCCTTTGCCACGTCACCAAGGGAGCGAAATCAGACGTGCTCGTTTTTTTTCAGATGCTTGCAGAAAAAGGTTTACCAAAACAAAGTTACTGGGTTAATCTTTTTCACGTTTCCTTGGTTGGTAGATGCACTGGGGACCTGATTATAGCACTTAAAACCTGGAAAAGTCCGATTTTCATGATATGTCACCTTTAAGAAATAATCCATGTGCTTCTTATTTTTTCTTTCTCTAATCAAAATGTTTCAAACTAAAACTGCTTTGGGGAAAAATAGTTTTAGTCAAGTCAAATTTATTTATATAACGCATATATGTTATTTACACATATAACGCATCAGAAAAAAATCTTGATGTTAATATGATGATCTTAATATCTTCATGCCTTATAGTTGCACTTATCAGAATAGAGTTGGGTGATAATATAGTTTAATATAATAGTTTATATATGGTTAATATATAGTTTAATAAAACTATAATATAGTTTGCATTTTGCGACGACAATACAAGCAGTTGAGATTTGCTATATAGTATATATTGTCCTATGTAAGTATACTGTATTTGTGCAGATAAAGTTGGACACACTTATATATCCAACTTTATATAAAGAGCTGGGCAATTACATCAAAATAAGCATTTGAGATTTGCTATTTCTATATATCGCTTTACATGAGTGTACTCTATGCATGAGAATAAAGTTGTATACTGTATATATATATATATATATATATATATATATATATTAGA
>NW_015636724.1:333355-339178 GCF_001515625.1 Sinocyclocheilus rhinocerous
ATTTTTTTTGACAAGCTGTTTATTTTTGCTACGATATAGAATCACACACCCAAGATTTGCTGTATAGTATAGTATAAGGCCATTTCCTTAAAGGGATAGTTTAAAAAATAAATAAATACCGGTAAATAAAATTGTCATTTGCTCACGCATGTGTCATTGACTTACTGTATAACTGACTTTCTTTGGCAAAACACACACCCACAAAAATTTAATATGGTGTTGTTGTTTTTTTATGCAATGGAAGCCAGTTCAACATCTTTTGTGCTACGCTGAAGAAAGAAATGCATACAGGTTTGCAATGACATAAAAGAGTAAGTGATTAGAATTTTCATATTTGTCATAACTATCGCTTTAATAACATCATCTTCCAGAAATTACATCATTTTGGAGGGAAAACCAACGGTACAAATATCAGCAAGTCTCCAACATTCCTTCCTGTTTGATAAAATTCCACAAATTAGTATGATAGCAACATTTTGAAAGATGGTTAAAAATATCAAAATGATATGAAAACTTAATGTTGACCCTTAAGTTCTTTTTTCAGGGTGGGTTACTCTGCAAAACTCTCATGAATGACTTAATAGATGTGTGTTATTTCAGCTGACGAAGCTATTGCGATCATATTGAAGGTTTTGAACTTTTGCGTGTCCTCTCAGGAGTGATGTACCGAAAAAAAAAGTCTCTTAAAATCACTGTTCTGTTCCTAAGACCTCTGAAGAGCCATAATTGCATGTGACGTAAATCAAGTCTACTTGCCCGAGGTTCGTGTATATCAGCTCAATGCAGCAGGTGAGAGTTCTTTACACAGAAATGAGGTTGTCTGAGTTACATCAGATAAGAGAGAGATAGAGGTAATACTTTCATCAGGAGAAACGATGCGGAAGAACGAGAGTCGGGACAGAATAAAGGCATCGTGCTTTATGATCACTATAGGATGGGCTGACAGAAACGAAATCAACAGATATTCGCAGACAGTCTCTTAAATGCTGTAGTAATAATAAATAAACTTTAGTCGAGACAAAGGGGCTTTAATAGGGGAAATGTGGTTCAGTGTCATTTTTTGGATAAAATATTCACTACCTTTCAAAAAGTTTTTTTTTTTTATTCAGCAAGGATGCATTAAATTGGTCAAAAGTAAACAGTAAAGACATTTATAATGTTACAAAAGATTTCAAATCAGTGCTGTTCTTTTGAAATTTATATTCATCGTTTCCTGGGAAAACAAATGTTGCACGGTTGCAACTAAAATATGAAGCAGCGGCACAACTATTTTCAGCATTGATAATAATAAATGTTTCTTGAGCAGCAAATCAGCATATTAGGTCTTAAAGGTGTAGTTCACCCCAAAATTTAAATTAATAATTTTCTCCTGGCATTTCAAACTCACATGTTGTTACTTTTCCTTGCAACACAAAAGGAGAAATTTAAGAAAATTTGTGCACTGTGTTCCTATAGTCATATGATAGCACTTGTGTGACATACAGACTGAAATTGAAGTTGTAAATAGTCTGCCATAGATTACAAATGAAATATGGCACAGGATGGACATCAGTTATATCAAACATCATTGGTTCTCCTGTGCCTTGTGACCTAAAAAGTAATTGACATTAAACATGATGCAAAGGCACAATGCTTGATTGGATTGCTGCTGCAAAGGGGAATATTTTTTTAGTCAGTAGTGGCTTAAATTTTGTTCTGTTTCTCCAGTGTTGTTGTTAAATAAACAAAAATTATTAAAAAACAAGTTTTCGTTAATTGAAATAAAGCTAACATAAAATATAAAAGATGAAAAACTTAAAAATGAAAATTTTAAATTTTGCCTTGGTAACTAAAATAAAAAAAATTAAATGAAGGTTTAATTCAAGGTGACATACTAAAATTACTAAATTTTAAACTGAAATAAAATAAAGATAACAAATAGAAATATTTAAAAAAAACTAATAACTAATAAAAATGAAAAAAAAGCACATTACAAAATTACTAGAACTTAAACTGTAACTAAAATGATAGCTGAAAATAAAAGATAATTCAAAATATTAATAAATACAGTATATACAGTATTGAAGTGAAATATAAATATTGAAAACATACTAAATACATTTAAAATAAATGTATTCAAAATCCACATTAATGAATTTTATTCCTTCGGTGTTGTTGTTTTTAATTAAACTAAAACTATCAAAAAAATTTTTTTTCGTTCATTGAAAAAGCAAAAACAAAACATAAATATTAAATGAAATACAAAAACTTAAATGAAAATTGCCTTGCCTTTGCAACTAACTGAAATAATATGTACAACTAAATATTTAAACAAAGTTTAAGGTGAAGTACTGAAATTACTACAACTAAAACTGAAATAAAAATAAATGAAAGCTAAATAAAAATAATAAAATTATTACAAACGACAAAAGCCTAACAATGACAACAAAATTGCTCAAACTGAAAATAAAAGTTAATTCAAAATATTAATCACTAATAGTATATAAATAATACTAAAACAACACTGTGTACAGCTCCAGAAGACCTAGAAATAGCATACAAGGCACTTCTTTAGTGCTTTTTGTCTCTTTTGGAGTTTTACAGTTGATCTGTTGTTGCATGAAAAAGAGTGGTGTACATATTTTAAATTTATTCTTCTGTGTTCCACAGAAAGAAAAAAAACAGCATTCAGGTTTGGAACAACATGAGGGTGGGTAAATAATGAGCTATTCCTTTAAGCCGAAACAGTGGATGGAGAAGAGGAGAGAGAGGGATGAATACAGAGGAGTCTAACCCTTCTGTTTATTCGCTGTCGTTAGGTCTGCGCGTGTGCTTTACTCCCATCACTCCCGCCCTTTCCCATTGGCTGCTTCCCTCTCCCACACACAGACACGGACACACACACACACATGCACTGGCTCTGAGCTCAGACACCAGAGTTGACGTTCTCAAGCGGAGGTCGAGAGAGGGACAGATGGGATCCGCACACACAACGGAAAGAGGCACACGATGCTCCGTGCAGCACTGATCACGACCGAGACATCAAGAAGAGACTCTCGCATCGAAAAGAGGACAGCGAGACGGAGGAAAGAAGATGTTACGGAATGAGCAGGATGGGATTGAGAAACCTGAGCATCTCCGAAGCTTCCTGAAGACGACAGCAAGATCTCTTTTTAGTCTCCAGCGCTTCTGAAAAGGACAGTTTTGAACGTCTCATGCACTCGTGCTCGGATCGAACGGGAAGTTTCTGGTGAGTAACTTTCGCTTGTTGTATAAAGGACAATTTCCTTGCACGGACTGGTCAGATCTTATAGTTTCCAAAGGAAAGGTACTGTGGTTTATGTTTTGATTGTCCACATGTGCAAAAGTCAAAGCGCAAGCGTTAAGAGATGATCCGGCTGGATCTGAGCAGCTGTGCTCTACCAAAATGATGAGATCGCACGGATGGGAAGACAAAACAGCCCAGTCAGTTCTTCAGCCTCCACACACACACACACACACACACACACACTCAGTCAAACATATCAGTGCTTCATTGCTTTCATGCTGACAGAAACTGTGAAAGCACACACAGTTTTTGATATCGTTTTGTCGGGTCGGATGAGAAACGACATGAAAGTCGGGTTGCTTTGAGAAAAACTGATGTTCAGTTGTACTAAATTCTCCAGGTACAAAAGCACTTCACCCTGAATTCAAAGGACAGTGTGAGTCAGTGTGTGTGTGTGTCGTGAATATAACAGAATGAAAGTGCAACGCTGAGAAGTTTAGAGGTCATTGCAGATTCACAGCCTTGTGTTGTGGGGAGCTGGTCGATTAGTTGGTTTTGGTAAACATATGTGTTGACTTTAATGTTAAAAGTCTTAACACCAGACCTGTCAGATGTGCAAAGTGGTCTTCTTTAAGTCAGTGGCAGGCAAATTGAGGCAATTACCTGGCCATATGTATCGTTTACTGGCCTTGAAACTGTATTTTGCTTTATGTACCTTTCAAAAGTTTGGGGTCAGTAAGATTTTTATTATTTTTTAAAATAAATGAACACTTTTATTTATCAAGGACGCATTAAATGGATCAAAAGTGCCAATAAAGACTTAAATTGTTACAAAAAGGTTCTATTTCAAATAAATGCTGTTCTTTTAAACCTTCATCAAAGGATCCTGAATTAGGGTTTCCCCAAAAATATGAAGCAGCACAGCTGTTTTCAACACGGATAATAATCAGAAATGTTTCATGAGCAGCAAATCAGCATATTAGAATGATTTCTGAAGGACCATGTGACACTGAAGACTGGAGTAATGATGCTGAAAATACAGCTTTGCATCACAGGTATAAATTACATTTTACAATATGTTCAAATAGAAAAGAGTTATTTTAAATGGTAATAATATTTTATAATATTTCTGTTATTACTGTATTTTTGATTAAATAAATGCAGCCTTTGTGAGCAAAAGAGACTT
Source organism: Sinocyclocheilus rhinocerous (assembly GCF_001515625.1). NCBI lineage: Eukaryota > Metazoa > Chordata > Actinopteri > Cypriniformes > Cyprinidae > Sinocyclocheilus > Sinocyclocheilus rhinocerous. The sequence continues at coordinate 337,789 of NW_015636724.1, forward strand.
TAAAGGGGTCATATGATGCAATTTCATTTTTTCCTTTCTCTTTGGAGTGTTACAAGCTCTTGGTGCATAAAGAAGATCTGTAAAGTTGCAAAGACTAAAGTCTCAAATCCAAAGAGATATTCTTTATAAAAGTTAAGAGAACAATTTTTTCCCCCACATAAGTCATTGTGTCACTCTCAGTATCATTCATTATCTAGTCTCTTGGTGAAACCGATGAGACTCGCTTTTGTCAGAATAGGAAAATATAAAAATGAGGGTTAGATAAGTTGCCTTTTGCAATTTTAATCATGCATTATGCTTAGTGTTTGTATCTATTTAAATCACTCACATCAAAGGTGTCAGTCTGTCATTATTATGTTGCGATTCATAAATTAAAAAAAACAAAACAAAACAAAAAAACAAGCAAAGTTCAAAGTATCATTTTAATATTGCGGTTTTAAACCATGAATTATGCAAAAAATTTCACCCGACTTGATTTTATCCATTTGGAATTAACTGGAAAGTGGGCGTGGCATAACCAAATAGAGTAAGCTTATTGGAGGGCAAGGCTCGAATATTTATGATGTCATCCGAAAAGGAAAGTCAATTCAGAAAGGACAACATGAAGACAAACATGAATGTATTCGTAATAACATGCACAACATGAATCGTGCACAACAGGACCTGGAAGGTTTAAGGCATCAAGAAAGTAAATGGGGTTAATGCTGATTTCATGCTGACTATGATTTTGGCCTGTGCATGTAGATATTTAATCTTCATGTTGTGCTTCCAAAAACCTGCTGCGGAGAATCTGTAAACAGCACTGAGATTCACAAACTAGGTTCTCCATTAACCATGAAGCCGGTTTAATGCATGTACTGTCAGACACTGTTTGTGTCACTCAGTCACCTTCTGTCCGCTGTGTCAGTCCCGCTCCGCATTCATTCGCATCTCGCTGTGAAGTTGCTTTCTCCCGGAGATCACATCACATCAGCGCTCCAGATGCACTTTTGGCTTCCAACCAGACACTTAACCTTCCTTATCCTCCTCAAACCTTCCACCCCAATCATCTCTTTCTCTCTCTTTCACTGTGTTTCATCGCTTCCACGCTTGTAGACTCAGCCAAAACAGTGGATTTTCACTCTAGGGTTTTCGTATGAATGGGATCTGGAGTTGATAGTTTAGAGTTGATTACGGTCATTTTTAAATGAGATTCCCAGCAATTAGCCAGCTGGGCTCAGCGCGTGCTGGACGCAGGTCATTATCGGCCCAGTGGGCGGAACCAGCACACTTTAGGACCTGCCAAATGAAGCATTTGGGAAGAGTATGTTCATCTAATCCCACCAATCAAAGCATTAAGGATACGTAAACAAGACGTCATTGAACCAAATGGTCAGGGTTTGACTGGTTA
>NW_015636724.1:344325-393939 GCF_001515625.1 Sinocyclocheilus rhinocerous
TGAGATTCACAAACTAGGTTCTCCATTAACCATGAAGCCGGTTTAATGCATGTACTGTCAGACACTGTTTGTGTCACTCAGTCACCTTCTGTCCGCTGTGTCAGTCCCGCTCCGCATTCATTCGCATCTCGCTGTGAAGTTGCTTTCTCCCGGAGATCACATCACATCAGCGCTCCAGATGCACTTTTGGCTTCCAACCAGACACTTAACCTTCCTTATCCTCCTCAAACCTTCCACCCCAATCATCTCTTTCTCTCTCTTTCACTGTGTTTCATCGCTTCCACGCTTGTAGACTCAGCCAAAACAGTGGATTTTCACTCTAGGGTTTTCGTATGAATGGGATCTGGAGTTGATAGTTTAGAGTTGATTACGGTCATTTTTAAATGAGATTCCCAGCAATTAGCCAGCTGGGCTCAGCGCGTGCTGGACGCAGGTCATTATCGGCCCAGTGGGCGGAACCAGCACACTTTAGGACCTGCCAAATGAAGCATTTGGGAAGAGTATGTTCATCTAATCCCACCAATCAAAGCATTAAGGATACGTAAACAAGACGTCATTGAACCAAATGGTCAGGGTTTGACTGGTTAGCACGGTCCAGTTAACGTAGATGGCGTAACTACAAGCCTTTTTTAAAGTAAAAGCAGTTCATTTTAAGGACATTTCAATGTGTTTTACTGCAAAACAAGAACACTGAATACAGAAAATTTGTTGATGCTTATTCAAAAGTATTTTTTTTGCAAGCAAAATATAAATCTAAAATAGATTTATATTGTTAGATTACAGGCCTTAATATCTTAGGCAATTTTGCTTTTTAAAATAAAAAACATCTTTTATTAAGGTCACTTAAATATTTTTACTGCAAAACAAAAACATTGAATAGAAAAAAATAAATACGTTTTCGTTGATGCTCATTCAACATATTAAATTTTTTTCCTAAGCAACATATAAATCTAAAATATTTAATTGTATTTTAGATGAAGCTTTTAAAGCTTTATATTTGGGGATTTTTAATTTTTAATTTTAATTTATTTTCATACATTAAATAATTTATATTTTTCACTATTTATTAAAATAATTTTAATAATACTGTAAAAAACGTACGTAACCTTGACTTATTGATCACATAAGTTTTTCCATTTACTTTAACTCATCAAAATAATTTAAAACCAGTTTCAACTTCATTTGTTTTTAAAGTCAGTTATTTATGTTGAAATGACTAATGAAGGCAATTTGATTATACTTAAGAATTTAAGGCAGCAACTGAATATAAGTTTTAAGTTAAAGGACCTGTTAATAGGATTTGACCACCTTCCTTTCTGTTAAAAGTGACAATTTGTCGATGAGGCAGCGTTTATTTGTTTCAGGCTTAGTCACAGAGAAATGTGCATTTTAAATGTCCATCCGGAGTTTGTTTACAAGCGCTTCTCATCTCTTCATTTCTAATTGATAGCACTGTTGTTGTGACATAGGCCTGATCATTTAGCCAACCAGTGCATTTTAATTATTCATGCATGATATTTTCATCCTTAATCTTTAATGCTGCTGCAATTCTGCTGTGTGACAGATCTGTTCTGTTGGCACATGCACGTCAAGGAGATCTCATGTGCTGGTTTTCATTTGGAGCCTCTGCTCCGGATGCAGTACGGCACTGAGATGTTTCCAGGCGGATGTTAAAGCGACATTCAGGAGATGCTTTCATGATGCTTGTGATTGAGAGTATGGGAATTGGCTGTTTTTATGATGTTTGTCCACAAAACACAACTGAAATGTAATCCATTGCTATTAAGTTGAATCACTCAGTCACTTTTGTCTAACAGGTGTGTGTGTGTTTTAGAAGACATTTGATGGTTTTAGAATGGATTTGAGCACTTTTCAACTTGCCAGGCTTTGAGACCAGATTGTGGTAAGTTTTATTTTAGTAAACTACACTGTAAAAAAAAATCCGTAAAATTTACGGTAAAAAACCGACAGCTGTGGTTGCCGGAATTTTACCGTAAAAAAATATGGTAGCAATGTTTTAGGTTTTACGGTTTTAACTTAAATTTACAGTTAAATACCGTAATTTCATTAACTGATATAATGTTAATATACCAACCTTATTGAAGTACTGAAATATGTTTTGTACCTTTGTAATACACTGATAACCACCAAATGCAGGTGGTGATGAGAAAGTCACATGATGAACCAAAGCCCATCACAAGCAGCTTTTAAATAATAACATATATAGAAGGTGCACAGTGTCATTCACACAAACACCAATCACCATCATGGTAACACACATGAAACTGAAATAATCAGAATCAGAATCAGAATCAGAATGAGCTTTAGGGACTTCGCACAGCTCCAGTGATCTGTTGAAGATCTGTGTGGTACGGTATTTAACTGTAATAATGCAATAAACATTCATTTAACAACATTAGGTGTAACACACAACCCTAATATACAAAACTGATAAGAAAAAAACTAAGAAGAAACATAGTTACTTTAACAAAAAAACATCAAATTTGAAATGTAAGGCGGGGAATTCTGGGAATGTCAATTTATTGTCTTTTTCACTTCCAAAAACGGTATACTACCGTAAAATTAATGTCCAATACATGTAATGTCCAATACAGTTTTTCACAGTATATAGTAGGGGAATTTACCGTTAACCATTTAACAGGTTTTTACTGTAGCATTTTACAGTCTTTTACAGTTAAATTCACGGTCATTTTTTACAGTGTACAAAAAAAACTATTTTTAAATTATTTTTTAGTACTCCTCTAATAAACCTATTTGGCATAACATATTTCACAAGACACAATAACTGAATTTAGAAAAATTATCCTCACACACCATTGTTTGTTAATATTGTGTGTTTCCTCCTCAAGCATCAATGACTGTTTGTCCTTTTGTGATGATTGTGCACAAGCCCCCGTTACTCCTGAGTGATGAAGCTGCCCACTGTTCTTGACAAAAATCCTGTAATTTTGTTGGTTTCCCAGCATGCTCTTCACATACGAATTCTCAGCCATAGTGGCTCAATTATGTCGAGATTCAGCTTTGCCACTCCAGACATCTGAGGGACTCATTCACAACTACCACAAAGGACTGCAAGCAATCGCTGATGCTCAGAGAGGCAATATTAAGAACAAATGGTGTGTGTTTTTTGTATTTAAACATTTAAACAATTTTTTTGTCTTGAGTAATTTTTGTAAATATCTATCATTTAGATCTACTTCCCCCGGGGAGTACTAAAAAAATAGAAAACCAATTGTCTAATTTAAGATTTTATCTCTTGTTTTTTTATTTTTTAAAGCCACACTCTTACAGGTTATGCAAGGAATGTGTAAACTGAGCTGGTAAAGCTGGATAACCTCGCTGATTAAGCTAGTTAAGTTAGTTAGTGAGTTCTCCATCTCCATTTGACAACAGCACTAGTATAGAATTTACAGCTTACTCTGAATAACCTGTGAATAAACCCTTGAGATCCCCACAACAAACAGCCAGCAAGACAATATCATGCATCAGTAGTTTAACTTCATGAAAAATGGGCCAAATCCTAATTCAACCAGGCAGTGTTTATGGATTATGTAACTTTTTGTTGCATGCGATGACATAGCACATTAATACACAACAGATGAACTGCACTGGGTGAGAAATAGCTCATGCATTTCATTATAAACTTTATTGCTTTAAATTGTCATTTAGGGAATTTGGCTACAGTAATGCCATTTCGTGGGGATTTATTATTTTATCAATCATGTTGTGGTGCACAAACTCAGCTTTCTGACAACTGATCCTTAGTGACTGTAAATCAGGTGTGTTTTTGAGGGTTATAGTTAACAATAAAACTAAAACTATAATACACACACACACACATATATATATACAAGGCAACATGTCTGATTTTCATTTAGTTTCGCTTGATTTACTAAATAAAACTGAAATAAAAATTAATAAGAAATATATAGACATTTTAAAAAACGAAGATGAAAAGTGCAACAAAATTATTAAAACTTGAAAATTAAAATGAAAACAAAATATAAAAAAATATATGTAATTCAAATTTTTAATAAAAACTATAATAGTATATTAATACTAATATAACATTGGTGTCTGTGAACAAATAAAGGGCTGTTCAATAACAAAAATATGACACGTTCTTGTGCTCAATTGTCGGTCTAGGCGCACCAGGGTTATTATAATTAATTATAATTAAAACTAAAATCATAAAACAATTTTGTTAATTGAAATGAAATAAATGTTAACTGAAATAAAATAAAATATAAAAAAACTTTTTTTTTTAAATATAAAAAAACTCAGTTAGTTTCCAGAGCAACATTTCTCATTTTAATTTAGTTGAATTTGATGTACTAAAATAGCTAAAACTGAAATAAAAATAAATAAAAACTACAAAAAAACTAATAAAAATGAGAAAAACACAACAAAATTGCTAAAATCTGAACTAAAATTTAAATGAAAATATAATAAAATTAAATTCAAAATATTAATAAAATTATATAGTATCTCAATACTAAAATAACTCCAGGTGTCTGTAAACAAATACGAGGCTGTTCAATTGGACACATTCTTGCACTCAATTGTCAGTCTATGTGAACACGTCTATTTTTGTCTATTTTAAGTAGTTCAGTATTAAAGACCTGTTCAAAGGCGATGACAATAAAGACATCATTTTAAAAATCATTCTGAAAACCGTTGCGGTTCACACCACAATTATAACAATTATGGCACAGATAAACAATATCGTTGGAATCACTTTCAGAATGATTTTTCCAGCAGATGAACGATTAAAAACATTGATAGCCAATCAGAATCCATTCGACTTTAAAGAGATTGAGCATTTAATTTGGCGGATGATAAAACAGCAGCGTGTGCTTATAAGAAACAGAACGATATTGTACGTCGCTGTGGATACCAATATAATTAGTTATATTTATCTTTATAGTTATCGCTCTTTGTGTGATGAGCCTTTACAGAATATGCGGCTATAAAAACGCCTTCTATTTTGTTTTGTTGTGTTTTGTCTGTTCGGTGTTGCAACGTGTGGCTTTCCATGTTGTTGTTTTTTTCAACTCAAGCTCAATTTCAATAAGCATTATCACAAAGTGACACTGCTACCGTAAACTATCCAAGTCTCACTTGGATGCACGCTTTCAGTTTTACACCCGCCTGTCAGGTCTTTAATAAGTTGTTTTCCCTCCATAGTTCTTTCTGCGCTGTGTAGGTGTTTTCTGAGAGGTAGCTGATATATAAATGAGTGTTATTCAGCTGGTTCACACTTCCTCCTTCTCCCTCTATCATTCTTAAAGCACATAAACACATAAAATACGTGTGCGGTACCACCATCAAACCTGTGCACATAATCATGACCTTGGCTGACACGGATTACTTCTGCAGATGGGAAATTGAGGGGGTTTTTATGAAAGGAAATATTCCAGGTTTGATAGAGCTTAAAGTCTACTTGAAATCGAAATGGACCCTATTTGCTTTCTTACACGTTCAGTACACGTCTCTGGTCCTATTGTGCATGATTCATTGTGCTGGTAATTTCAAAGTAAAAAAATGTTTGTAATAATCATAATCATAATCTTTCACCAGATTATAGTAACTTCCTATAATCAGTACTTAAATGTATAATTACACTGTAACAAGGACACCTTAAAATAAAGTGTAACCACTTCCTCCACCTCTGAAACAATGCTTTTCTTTGTGGCTCCATTCTGATACAAAGCAGATGTTTTAACCAAAGATTTAATATTTCAGGGAGACTAAAGGCTGATTGTGCCCAGATTTTTGCCCCGATTTACAGTCTGGACAAGTTGATGCTAATTGCCGAAAGTCAGAGCCAGTCTGCAGATTTTTGACAAATTTCATAGAAAATTGTGTAGTGTGTGATGGTCACTGACTCTGATTTTTTAGCTTCAGACTTTGACTCCATCCAGTCGGAGGAAATCAAATATGTTTGATATTTTGAGTTGGTTTTAGAACACATATTGTTTTCATTTGTCACATGTCTCCTAGCAAAAAGACGCGTGTTTTTGTGTGAGTTTGTGGTGGCGGTTCAGAACGACTTGATAGTTTGGTAATGTATGATCGTCAGTCGTTTAGTATATGATGCCCAGTGTTTCAGTCGGCAAGTGTATGATGATTTTAAAATCTGTTCAAAAGTCATGTAGTGTATTCCAGCCTTAAAGGTAAAAGTTTAAAGTTTGCCACTGAAAATTCTGAGCGCTATTTCTATTTAATGGAATGAAATGTTTCCCTCTTAATGTCTTAAAACCCTGTATTTCATAATACAGTTTTTTTTAAACTTTGAAATCCATTATATTTTGTAAGAAGGATGGATTACGATGGCTGCTTTGTGTTGATTCAGGAACACTAGAAAATACTGTTTACATGGAGCACACAACACTTATAATATTGGATATTCATAACTAGAAGTTTTTGTACAGAGTAACTTAAGTAGTGTATCAAAAGTTTTGGGTTGGTAAGATTTTTTAATGTTTTTGAAACGCATCTCTTATGCTGCATTTTTAAATCAAAAATACAAAAAAGTGAGGTTACACTTTATTTCGATAGTCCACTTTAGACATTCTACTAACTATAATTAACTTTGTAACTACATGTCAACTAATTCTCATTAATTTGCAACTACACGTCTACTAACTCTCAGAGTAGACTGTTAGGGTAGGTTTAGGGTTAGTTGAATAAGTTGACAAAGAAAGTGTTAGAAGATATTAAACAGACAGTCTACTAATACTCTACTAACTGCTAGTTGACATGTAGTTGTCATGTTATTTACTGTTAGTAGAATGTCTAAAGTGGACTATCGAAATAAAGTGTCACCAAAAGGGAAATATTATTACAGTTTAAAATAACTGTTTGCTATTATAATATACTATATCATTACTCTTCAGTCTTCAGTGTCACATGATCCTTCAGAAATCATTGTAATATGCTGATTTGCTGCTCAAGAAACATTTCTTATTATCATCAATGCTGAAAACAGTTTCATATTTTTCTTTGTGGAAAATGTGATGCATTTTTTAATGATTAGAAAGTTCAAAAGAACAGCATTTATTTGAAATGCTATCTTGTAAGATTATAAACATCTTTACTGTCAATTTTGATCAAATTAATGAGTGTTTGCTAAATAAAAATATACGGTTCTTTCAAAGAAAAACAAAACAAAACTTTTGACCGTTAGTAAATGTCAACACAGGAAAGAAACCATTCATTAAGCTATTTTGCAGAATCTTTAAACCCTCTGTAATGCCTTGCATCATAGACTTCAAATGTAAATCTGTTACTGTAAACATGAGCATAGATGCTGTCAATAAACCTCAGGTCGCACTGAATCCAGAGCATTTCTTTAAGGCATTTCCCATCATCTCCTCCGCCGGGTCGCACTGATGACATCTGCTGCTCACACTGGCAAGACTAACGATCTTAATGAAATGAAAAGAGAAGCTTCCAAAAATACTTTAGTAATGAGGTGCTTTGAAATGTGACACCAGGTGACCAAATCCTCTTTTTTCTCATTCACGATGGACACATTCGATTCATGTTGACGTCTTTTAGTGCCACAGAAAACCGAAATAATCAGGTAAACAAACATAAAACAAAGTTTGATTAGTGCTTCCAGCATCATTTCAGCATTAAACGCAACCTCCCTAGTCACTATGAGGGGCGTTTGTTTCTTATTTCTCTGTTTTCTAGCGTTCCCCATTTCCACTGCCTTTGTTATGCAAATTCGCTCGCACACATGAGTGTGAGTAGGTGTTGCTAAGAGTTTCTTTGTGCTGTAGAGTTAAAGCTGGCAGAGGTGGTTTCTCTGCAGAATTATTTAGCATATAGATAATAAGATCTCATTGTCATAAGAACCATCTCAGAGGCTGTAGAAGTTTTAGCACGTTGTACATCATCTTTGGCAGCTCTTAGGAGGGCTTGTGTTCTTCTCAAAACAAATCTGAATTCAAGATTTGTTTCAGGCCTAGTGTCCGCCATTTGATTCAGCAGTTTTGACTGTGATATTGCTTTCTTGGGCAATCAATGAAAGGCAATACAATGGCCAAGATGTTTGCCTTGAGCACTGGGTTATAAATGTAACACTGATTGCTTTTTCAATTAATCAGAGAGATTGCTGAATCATGTCTCATTAGCTGAAGGTTTGTGGATGTAAGGTGACTTAGCCTTGTGACTGCAAAATCATTGCAAAGAACTATTTATCATTGTCTTTATAGTGTTTTAAGTTTGATATGGCCCTGGGATAAATATCTTTTTCTTTTGGTGATCTGATCTCAAGTGCATAGTTGAGATTGTATTAATTAAACAAATAGTGCTCTTTTTCAGTGCATTTAATGAAGGGGGCCCGAAAGATTCGTAATCAGCATAAGAATATACACTACCATTCAAAAAATATTGTTTACTGGCCAAGGAACTGTATTTTGCTTTATGTACTGTTCAAAACTTTGGGGTTTAGTAAGATTGTTATTTTTTGTAATAAATGAATACTTTTATTCAGCAAGGATGCATTGAATTGATTAAAAGTGGCAGTAAAGGCATTTATGAGGTTACAAATGATTTCTATTTCTAATAAATAAATAAAATCAACTTTCTATTCATTAAAAAAAAAAATCCTAAAAACATTGGTTTCCACAAAAATATTAAGCAGCACAACTGATTTCTGAAGGATCATGTGACACTGAAGACTGGAGTAATGATGCTGAAAATTCAGCTTTGATCACAGGAATAAATTACATTTTAAAATATTTTCAAATTTGAAATTCTAATAATATTTCACAATATTACAGTTTTTTTTTACTGTATTTTTATCAAATAAATAAAAAACCCCCCCCCCCAATAAAAGGTCTGTTTTCAAACAATATATAATAGTATCCATATGATGAGTTTTTATATGATATTATATGTAGTAACCATGTATGTCGACATATATGTATGCAACTTTATTAAAACAACATGTATACAAAAAATCTGAATGTTTATGTTTTGTCTTTTTTTTTTTAAATACACGTCTGTCTTTCATATTTACTTATAAAATATCAACATTTATTGATGGGTTTTTGAATGGATATACATGTACATGACATATATGTCCAAAAATGTGTTATAAATATTAATTTGCACCGGCTAGATAAGTGTTAATATATGAAATTGTTCCAATTTCTAGGATTCATATATGTTTTGCTTCATATTACAGTATATTTCATACATGGAAATTTAATATGTACATATTTTACATTTATGTATGGTACTGGTCAAACAAACAGGAAATCCCAACCCAAATTCTAAATGTATAACATCGTTCTTTAAAAAGTTTCTCTTATATCAGTTCTGTCATGGCAACTCTCGGAGGGATTGACATGGTAATGTACATGACAATGTTAATGTATTTGGTCTTGGCGGAATAGATCTGCTACGCTGCTGCTGCGGCAGAGCAAGTACCGAGACTTGCTACTGCCAATACATCCACAACATGCTGCTGTGAGCATGTAAGAAATATTTCTGCTGCAAATATAACATACATTAAATAACCCCCATATAGCATACATGAATCACCCCGTAGCAGATCTATACAGGTGGAGCTGGGGAAGGTGAAGGGTTCTATTTAAATGTTGAGCAGCGAGCTCATTGGCTACCGATACAGGAGAGAACCAATCAGCTGTGCCATGTGATAATGATGTCATTAGGTTAGATTGAGTTAGACCTATCGGACTGCGCCATCTAGAGTTTCATGCCAGAACTCTGTATTTGTGCAGAGTTTAGTTCCAACCCTGTTCTAACTCATCTTAGTTTTTGAACTCTTTTATTTTTAAGAGTGCAGAAACAGTCTGTTTTGGTCCCTGATGTAGTTCAGAAATGTACAAGCAATAACAACAAAAGCAGAGTCTTACTAATGCACATAATTTGCCACTTCACTAAACTCTAAGCATGGCGTCTTTACCGCGGCGTAGGGTGTTTCTCGTCCTTTCCCCCGCTGCCTTTCTCTTTCTCTCCTGTCTCGCTTCACTTCGGCATCTCTCTAAATATATCTCGCCGTGTCTACCTTTCTCCCCGTCTCTCTGCTTGCACAGTCTTGTCCAATAAAGTTAGCCATGTTTCACCAATCCAATCTGACACACTTTTACATAACAATTCTATCTGCTGCATGCGCCCTCCCTTTGCAGACGCAATTCAAAGCTTTCTCCATGAATGAGTGACTGTAATGCAGTATTAACTGAGCATTTTAGCACTGAATATTAGATGTGTTTGGTGAATAGCATCTATTGAAAGTGAAATGCACTCCTGTTTTTGTGAACACCGGTGTGGATGCATCAATGCCAACCTCAATGAGGACTCAAACTTCTGCTCTTCAGACGGCTTTTTGGCTCTTTTCCCACATAGACATAGTATCGATTAGAACTGGCCGCTGGGGATTCTGCTGTACTGTTTATACCGTGGTATATCTGTGCCATAATGCACATTATTGCAGACAGCTTCATTGATTATAATGGGAGCGATTCAGTTTTGGTATAGTTTTGCTCATATGGTGGAAATGGTGCCTTATAAGTCATTTACAGTATCTTTAGACGTGGCTTAGTCATATTTATAATGTATCAACTCAAGTGTCACATGATGTGAAGCTGTGTTTGCACATTTGTTATGAAAGATCGAACCTTCTAATCTTTCAGCATAATCTCATTAGTATTCATATATATTTGTATATAAAGTGTGATTCTAGCACACATACATTCTGTACATATATTGATACTGACAGCTTCTAAAATGTAATAGTTTGTTAATTTTTTTGACTAATTTATTATAAGATTTTGTAAAGAGTTATTACTAAAGCTATGAATATGTAAATTGTTGCATGTTTGACATGCTAGTAATACATCCATATTGTTAATTTATTGTGTGTGTATATACAGTATATATATATATATATATATATAAAGCTATTTTTATATATAATTTTCCTGTTTTGTAGAAATATATGAAAATATATACAAATATAAATATAATAAGTGTTTATAAAGATTTGTTTCAAAAGCTGTATGAATACGTAAATATTTTCATGCTTTAGATGCTGTCAAGATGTTTTAGATGCTGTTTTGTGTGTATGTGTAGTGAGTGTGTATACAGGTATATATATATATATATGTGTGTGTGTGTCTGTATATATATATATATATATATATATATATACTGTATATATACTTGTATATACACACACACACACATTACAAAGCTGCACTGAATATTTTACGTATATATATGTGTGTGTGTGTGTGTGTGTAAAATTAATATATTGTAATATGAATATTTTGAATATTATACACACGCGCACCCACGCATGCACACACATATCTATCTGTCTGTCTGTCTGTCTATCTATCTATCTATAAATAATCAGTGCATCTCTGTAATTTGCATTGTTTACTCCATGTGAGGAAAAACTATATATTTTTTTGAGAACTGTTTTTTCTTAGGAATGAAATTTAGCTACGGCTTGAGAGGCTACACGATTATTGAGCATTACTGGCTTAAGGAGCTCAGGGGACGCTTGTGAAGTCTTTAATAACAGTGATATGTCTGAGTTATGATTCATTTAGATGCTACTTAGCCCAACTGCGTATAAAGTGTGATATGCACGTGGAAGACTCTCGGCAGGTTGAGGGGGGTCAGCGTTCCTGCCACTAGGACACACTGAGCATTAAGAAATGCTGGATTCATTAAACTGTCACTGTAAATCTCTGTCCACACTGACTGAGAGAGAGAGAGAGAGATGGGAGGAATATGTGAGCAGAAAGGAAAGCATAGGGAGTGCTGGAGGAAAGAGAGTGAGATTCTACAAAAGGATGAAATCTGTGATGGAAAGCAACATCAATTATGCAGATAAAAGACAGGAAAGGAGACAGTGAGTGATCTGATGTGCCCCTGTTTTTCTGTCGCTAAAATGACCTTCAGTTCTTATTTTTATCTTATTTTATCCTTCATAACTGATGCTGTTTAGTTAATGTTTATTCCTTTTTGGTATTCATCGATTGCTAAAAATGCTTCACTGTTATCATCAGTTAATTTGTTTTATCAGTATTAATGAATTAAATCATTTTAAAGCAGTATTTAATTCGCAAATATTTAATTGTTATTAATAATAATAATATTTTTTATTCTATTTTATGATTTATTGTTTAATTGATTTTGAAGCAGTATTTAATTTGCAAATATGTAATTGTTATTATTAATAATAATACTATTTTATTCTATTTTATTATTTATTATTTAATTTAATTGGGTATTTAGTTTATTTATTTATTTATTTTATATAATAAGGTTTTTTTGCTCTATGCTTCTGACGCAGACATTTTCAATATGACTTATTCTGACAAAATATGCAATTTGCAAGCACCATTTAATTTGCTAATATTTAATTGTAAGTAATAATAATTTTATTTTATTTTTATCTTTTATTATTTAATTGAATGTTACATTCATTTATTTTATAGAACAGTTTTTTTTAGCTCTACGCTTGTGATGTGGACATTTATATTAATATTACTTGTTCCCTCAGTTTGTATTATTGTTATTTTTCAATATTTTGCTTATTAGTACCGCTTACTAAGGCTCATATTTTGGGTTAGCTGATTTCAAAACCTTTACACCTAACTTTTAAAGCGCTCAACTTTACCATTTGTGAATGATACTTCAAATGATCCGACTTATCATGTGCAGTGCAGGAGTGCGCTATTACTTTTGTCTTCTGTTTTATTTCGATTCTTTTCACCTTTTATCATTGTTCACGGCTTTGAATGCACAGTGTTATCTTGCCACCAAATCACATGAAATTGAAACTGCATTGAAAAGGAAACCGAATTCAGTGGCACAGTGTCTTTCTCCACAAGAGACCAGATAGAATAGAACAATCAAATGCTACAAAAACAAAGACTCATATCTTTACAAGACCTCAAGGATGCAGCAGCATGAGGCTGAGACAGCAGCTCTTTCTGTGAGGTTATGATCTGATGCTTGGCTCCAAACACCAGCAGCCGGTGGCTCATGATCTCCCTCACCTAATAATGTGGAATTATCAGCACAGCAGAATAAGTACATAAGGGAGCCCGAGCATCAGTGCTTATGACGCTAAAGAGGGAAAAAGATGCACAGGTGCGTCATATATCATAAACTCTGATGAAAAAGTTATTTTTTCATTAGTACTTTAGAGACAATGTGCTTTAGAGAGTTTGCAGTGTGCCCACGCAGTGTAGGTGGGTTCAATGAGTTGACAACATTGTTCGTTTAAAAGAACAACACCGCTTTGTTGCAGTGGTGTGTGGTGGACTACAGCCCCTTCTTTGCATGATTGTTTTTTTTTAGTTAGACATAACTTCATGTTCTGTTTGCATTCAGTGTTTAACTGGTTTCCAGGTTAAATGCATATGGAACCCCATTTAGCTAACACTTACCGTCAGTATAATATTATCTAATATGACATAAATATGTGACCCTGGACCACAAAACCAGTCATAAGGGTCAATTTTTCGTTTACTTTGTAATTAGTCCATTCATTTGCATCAGTTTGCCGACTAGTTGCGAACTTTATAGCTGAGTTTTGTCCGATTGACAGTCATACTAATACAGTTGCCTGTATCTTGCTATTACTGCTCTACATTCACATTCTTTAGGAAGTCATTGAAAAAGCTGAAGGAAAGCTTCTTCTTAACCTTCATCCGCCAGCATCACTGTTGGACAGCGTTAGTTTAGAAAAATGAGCGATTTAGACATTATGTAATCTATTATTGTGATATATTTGTTTCATTTTCATACTGATTGTTTTATTTGTGGATGCCCTCCTCAGAGAAAACAGCCGTGCTTTGTTGATGCCGTTCTGAACGGCATCGTTTCCTGCTCCGTCACGGGTGCTCTGTTGATTCACATCACATCCAGAGGCCTCGGCGTGTCACAGCCAATCACATCAATGCCGTGACGCGCCACGGGATGAAGATGAGGATGAGGTTGTGGTAGAGGAACACAAGCGCCCGAAGGCTGTAGCTCTCCTCCTCCCAAACCCCTGTCGAGCATCACAGTAATCATCAGTAATCCTAATAATCAAGCCTTCGCCGTGACCAACGGGGGTGTTACCATGAAAAAGATGTTTCCTGCGGAAAAAAGCAGGTAAATAAATATATAAATTAAGAGAGAAGTACCTATATTAAGAAGACAGACCCCTCCAGGCGTCCTTTCCCAAAATAAATGTGCAGTGTAGCTTACTATTTCTCGAGACATGGCTAGATTCGGTGACCTACTCTGAGACAGCCGTGCCAAGATCGCTCCACTGTCAGTGACATATGCTGTCTCAACTCTCACTTACTTAGGGCTGACACCGCTTTCAAAATTTAATTTGAAATGTCCCCGTGTAGATCTGACAGTTTGTGACAGAACAGCAATTCGGACAGGATTGGTTTTCTAAATGACATTTGGATTACAGTTATTAACACAGGATGTCATTTCATGTACTGATTGGGAGGAAGTTGGGATCTTGGTAGTTAGAATTAGGATGAGAGCATATATTGCCAGGATTTAGATGTTATGGGATGTCATATAGAAATATTAGGTCATGAGTCATTACACTGCCATTCAAAAGTTTAAGGTTGGTGAGACTTTTTAATGTTTTTGAGTCTCTTTTGCTCACCAAGCATGCATTTATTTGTTGAAAAATGAACTAAATACAGTAATATTGCGAAATATGTTTTGTATTTGAATATATTTTAAAATGTAATTTATTCTTGTGATTCCAAGCTGAATTTTCAGCATCAGTCTTCAGTGTCACATGATCCTTCAGAAATCCTTCTAATATGCTGAATTGCTGCTCAAGAAACATTTCTGATTATTATCAATGTTGAAAAAAGTTGTGCTGCCTTATATTTTTGTGGAAACCATGATGCTTTTGCAGGATTTGATGAACAGAAAGTGCATTCAACAGCATTTATTTGAATCATCTAATATCATTATAAACGTCTTTACTGTCACTTTTGATGAATTGAATGCATCCTTGCTGAATTAAAGTATTAATTTCTTTAAAACAATAAAAATAACTGACTGACCCCAAACTATTATTTTGCCCCAAA
Source organism: Sinocyclocheilus rhinocerous (assembly GCF_001515625.1). Lineage (NCBI taxonomy): Eukaryota > Metazoa > Chordata > Actinopteri > Cypriniformes > Cyprinidae > Sinocyclocheilus > Sinocyclocheilus rhinocerous. Next base: position 359,457 of record NW_015636724.1, read on the forward strand.
AATTGGCAAAAAGGTCTAAATCCATAATGCAAGTTCATAAGGCACTGCAGCAATAAATTTAGCCCCGAGTACAGAATTCGATTCGAATAAATGAGGAAAAGCATTGTGAAAAGAACTAAATATTATACCAACATCATTTCTATCCAGGCAGGATTGGTTTTCTTGGAGGATACTTGCATAGTAACTAGATGTGTACGTAGTATGTAACCACAGTGTAAGTACACATTGGTACATAGTATCTACAGCTGTAATATTTCTGTAACTACACACATGTAACAACCCTCAGATTGGTTTGTGTAAGTACAAATGTGTAACAGGACATTGGTAACAACACTTTTTTTTCACTTCACTAAGTACTCGTGTAACAGGAATTATATATGTAACATCAGAGTAATTACATGGTAAATCTAATATAAAGTGTAACACTTTCTTTACCAAAAAGTGCTGTTAGTCCTGTTACACATTTGTACTTTCATTACCAAAAAGTGTTGTTACCAATGTCCTGTTATACATTTGTACTTACACATATCATTCAGTGGGTTGTTAAATATGTGTAGTTATACAAACATTAGAGCTGTAGATACTATGTACCAATGTGTACTTACACTGTGGTTACATACTACGTACACATCTAGTTACTATGCAAGTACACAGGTATTAGGACCACTTAATATAAAGTGGGACCAAAGTGTCTAACAAAATCTCAAAAGTGCCGTTGTTCCGATTTTCCCTCTTTTTGTCCTTTCTGAATGAACCATGATGTACTGCAAACCCTATGTTCCCAATCGACCGGCGTCTCGCGATTACACCTGCCCTCTGAATCTTAATTCCGAATCCCAAACTTCCTCTCGAAACAGGCTAAAACAACCAAGTGTTTCCTAATTAAATGTTCCAGTTCTGCAAATGATTCATCCAATTTAGGGCTTCATTAAATAATTGACTTCTCTTCAGGGGAACAACTTCCAGACATGCAGGATAATTGAGGGCAGTTCCAGGAGAGCAAAGGGACAGAAAGTAATCCGTTCTGCTCTTCATTTTAGCCGCTTTATTACGGCCAGAGTTTCAGCGTTCCTGTAATCTCCCAGTCTTTCTCATTTCTCGTCTCTGAAGGAATTCCGCTGGCCTAAATTGGGAATGTGAAATGAAAAACAATTAATATTATCAAGTGCCTGAGCTTGGTTGTAATTTTGTCCTTAATTGACCTTGTGTGTGGCCAAAGCTGGCAGCGATTAATGTCTCCTGGTGTGCGGCTCAGCAAAGCTGTCACAAAGCATGTGAGTAAAGGCTGCGAATACATATTCAAATGTATTCATAACTTATTTACACAGAGTGAGCACATTATAAATGCTAATTCACCCACATGAAACACTGCCTTTTTGCGGTTGCAGTGAACAACTACTAAATGGTTTTGATGGAAATGTAAAGCTTATTGTGTATTGTAATGCGACTAAACTAAATGCATAACAGCAAGTATTACTTACCCGACATGCAAAAGAACATTTCTCAATCCGGCATCTGCGCCAGGATGAATCACTCATGGGAGCATTTGAACTTCCACAGGGGCCACGAATCCGCTACTGGCACTGAACTGAACATAACTTTTCATCATTTGCAGAAGCAAAACAGAACTACATACAACAGACGGCAGCAGCTAAAGATGGTAACACCTCTTTTACAGAGTTCAGTAGAGACAGAAGACTTGTTTTGCTTTTGACTTTTATAAAACAGATTGTTTTAAATTGTTTTTGGATGAGCTGCGTTCAAAACCGTTGTACTTTTTATATTGAGGAAACTGTAGGGTTATTATCATTAACAAAAACTAAAATTAAAACCATAAAATTTTTGGTACTTAAAATAGATGCAAACAGAAAAAAAACAACACTTATTTAGTTTCATCTAGTTGCCAAAACATAATTTCTCATTTTCTTTTTAGTTTAAATTAAAGTATTTAAATAATTAAAATTAAAACTGAAATAAAAATGAATATGGAATATATAGACATACTTAAAAAAACGAATAAAAATGTAAAAAAAACAACTAAATTATTAGACTTTGAATAAAATTAAAATGGAAATACTAAAGACTAATATGACTATATATGAGTTATAGTATATATACTATAAGACTATATAAGATGTAGGGATTTCTATCCATAACAGACACTGATATGCCATGGATAATTAATTCCCTAAAATTAAGTAATGAGACATTACAAAGACTATATATAGTATATATACTATATACCATAAGACTAAATATGAATAATAACTAAAATAGTACATCAATGATACTAAAATAAAAATTCCTAAAAACTATATAGACACGTTTAAAAAACAGTCAATGCATTCACCTAATTTGACATTGCAACTGCTGTTTTTTTATTATTTTCTGTCTGTTCTGTACAAGCCCCCAATTAACGAGCTGTATAACTTTACAATTGCTAAGCTGTACCAACCTAGATTGATCTTTGGGCTACATGGAGATAACAGGTTAATAATGGAGAATGTCTGGCCTTTTGTCTGGGGCTCCAGCGGTGGTTGAACGTGAAGAGCTGCAGTGAGAGATTTCAAGAGGAACTCGTAGTTTAGCTGAGTGAGAGGCAATCAATGAGGGCTTGATTACCTACATAAAACTAGAGGTGTGAGGTGATAGTATGTGCTTTATGCCTTTTCCTGTGAACCTCTGTGCTCAAGGGCCTGTTGGCGCTATCTGAAAGTAAATATGAGGGACTTGAATCGAAATGAACACTGTATGTGTGTTTTGGCATGCAAATAGTTCTTGAGGTTTTGCATTTCTGTATTATGCTCAGAATAGCATACTAGTATACTACATCTCTGTAGTAACTGTAGTATGTGTGCGCAGTATACAAAGGTTTTGTATGCATAAATGCTTGAATGACCAGCTGCTTTTGCCAAAATATGCAGTATTCAACAGAGCACATTGTCGCAAAATGCATTGTGCTCAATTTGACCTTCATTTCAGTGTGAAGAATGAACCCAAAGCAATGTCAACCAAGATTTTTTTTTACATATTTTTCTTTTTAACATGATTTGATTTGAACTGATAAGTAAACATGAAAAATAAAAACTGTTATTTACAAGATGCTAACTAATGCAACGCACATGCAATGTTTATCAGGTCATGTGAGAACAGTATTTAAAATATTGGAATACGAGTCATTCATGTTCTGCAATACATTTCGAACTCTGTAACATTTGGAAAAAATGATATAAGGAAATATTTATATTAATATTTAAGGTTTATCAGCCTTTCAGATTTATGCTTTGCTCAAGTTCAGGTATGTAAACATATTTTAAATTATTTATTTATCTTGATTATTTACACAATGACAAGAAGATGAATAGGATGCAAGTAAAAAAAAAAAACTAATATGATATTCATATTTAAAAAATTGTTTAAACCTGTTTAATATTTTTTTTGCAGTAGATTAAGACATAGCCTGCTGTTTATTATAGTAACTTAAAGGTAGGGTAGGCAATTTTGGAGAGTCTCCCTGCAAATCACTCTCCAAAGCCACACCTCCTCCAAAACACATGACATTGCAAAGGCAGACCAGAGGCTAACCAGCTACATGATGAGACACGTTTTGGCTGTCAGATTACCTCATGTCTCATTCACCGGTGAAAAAAAAAATTACAATACAAAGCACATAATATTACAATAATAGGTTACACTTTATTTCGATAGTCCACTTTAGACATTCTAAACGCCTTCCATTCTCGCTCAGTCTGCAATAGCGTAATAGAACGCGCTGATGGCGTATCATGTCTGTGCGAACAGGGTGTGCGGAGGTATGCAAATACATACATTGACAGGCAGGTAGGACAGCCTATCATAGCCCTTGGACCAAGGGATTTGATTGGACGAACATTTTATGGTCCTACACCTTCCACAGACGATATACATACTGTTACGGTCAAAGTTTTGTTCATTTGTAGGTATGTGTGTGTAGATATTAATTTGGTTCCTTTCTTTCTCCCGAGATTGAGCTCCGCCCACATACACCTGCAGCTTGTTGAGTAAGGACGCTCCGGACTGAATATAAGGCGGAAGTCGCACTTGTGTCCAGAGCCTCTCCCTACCCCATCGCGGGTCCGCCACAGTGACTTCCATGCTCTTTGAGATTGACTCGCACTGGTTGAGAAGCTACTGCCGTCCAGCCATCGACGTTGGCGAGCATTCCGTGAGCTTCGTGCGCGTCTTGCTGTCTAGCACCGCTGATAAGCGGTGTTTTCTCTCTCTCTGTGTCTCTCTTTGTGTTTTCTTTAATGTTTCTGTTGATCTGTGTTTTGTTCGTTTACTGAATACCCATTGAGGTATTTTTCTTTAGTTTAACTGATTTAACTATTACATTTGCCGTTGTTAATTAATGTGACTCGCAAGCTGTTTTGACCTTTAATAAATGGTTAAAATTGATCTCCTGTCTTGCGTGTCCTTTTTATGTTGCTTAACCCCTTCTTGACCGAGTCTTTTAAAAGTGGGGTTCGTAACAATACATATAAATACATTTAGACCACTTAACTTAGGGATTGCTATTGGGATGTGAAGAGATTTTCAACCAGCAAAACAAAAAAATGTTTTTGAACCAAATCACCTACCCTGCCTTTAAAAGTGTACTGCATAACAACAATGATTCATACATATATACCCTGCAGTAATCACTAATCGTGCATTCACGTCATGTCAGAAAGACGGCACCACAATGTCGGAATTACAAGTGGGCAAACTCTGAACTTTCTTTAAGCCCAGAGTTTCTGAGTTTGGGGCATGTTAGTGAGAAAATATGGTGGATGCAATAGATGCAGCATCTGTATTGACTGGCTATAAAACTAGCTAGAATGATTTGAATACATCCAATGTCGTAACTCGTCAGTACGAACTTCTCAGGAGAACTTGAACACACCATAAGAAGCGAATATTCCATTCCAAATATGGCCATAGGCTAATTAGCATGTAAAGTTAATACTGTTTTACTACATACAAGATATCATAGTGGAGGGCTGTGACATGTAGTTTTGTTGAGTAAGATGCTCTATGCAATGATTCAGTCTGACCGATCTGATAGGAAAGTTACACTGAGCAAATGGGTGTATCACAAGACACGTACACAGACATTTAACATCCTCTCATGACTCAGGGGACTGTGATTGTCTGGTCACAGACATAATGCAGTGCCTGGTAACAGTGACAATGTGATAGAGTGTGTTCAGAATATCCTGTGGCGATCAGCCGTCATGCTTGTGCCTCCATGTACCAGGGGGGTTGCTTAAAGACAAGCCAAGTTAATTAGCGTTGTCAGTCTTTACCCCTGAATATCTCTTAGCCTGCCCCTTCTGAGACACTGCCGAGTTAAACACCAGCCCCAAAGTTACAGACAAGCTAAAAGTACTCTCAGTGTCTGCCTCTGTCATACAATTGACCCTAAACTAATCTTATTTCGTAGACTACCTCACCAGGAAATGAAAAGAGATCAAAGACTAGATTATTGGAGAGAACTCATAAAATCTTAGCTTGAGGCAGTTTTATAGTTGAGGAATCCTATCTAGGTACTTATGTATGTTCTTAGGTACGGTTTTATGTTAAAGCCAGCTTTTGTGTATGTGTTTGTCAAAGTAAAACATGATTCAGAAATACAAACCTCAATTTTGGGACATTACTGAACCTACTGTCTTTTTTCTGTGTTTCTACTTTGCTCAGATGTTCCAGTTCTGTTCCTGTCTCAAGAAAATTATGAGGTGAATGACACAAGCAAAGAAACTCAACGGCAAATGTGAGAGATAAAAGTCAACCTGAAGAGATGCATTGCCCAGTCCTGGACTGTCGAGATATGCTACACCAGAGAGGACTGTGCACACAAGCTTAGAATTGGAAAGTAGGGCATTAAAGGTGTCGGGACATCCTCTCACTGGTCAGCCTGAAAACTGTATCCCATTAAGATTTTATTTGCCTTGATTTTTTTTTTTAGGACAAGCACGGTTACAACTGCTGCAGACGTACACAGTGAGAGCTATGTGTCTTGAGATTTTGCTCTTGGCTATGAAACCATGATGCAGACTTCTGGGACATACTCGCAAGCCTACCCTGCCAAAGTTTCATGCTCTTCAGGACTTATACAAAGAGAGTATCACCAAGGTTGCTCATTGAGTGTTTAAGTGTCCCTGTGGACTAATGGGGCTGAAGCTCAGGATACATCCAGTCCCTCTTTTGCATATAAATACACTTGCTTATAAAGACTCTTCATGCCAAAACCAGAACCTACTCTGACAGCATTACCACAAAGACTTACACAGAAACCCTCAGTCATGTGACCTGAGGAAAGGACCAGTCACATGCTCTGCTGCCATCGGCTGGGTTGTTTTTTTTTTTTTTTTTGTTACTGCAGTATTTATCATGTTCAGAGTTAAACCCTCAGGTGACCTGAGGAAAGGACCAGTCACATGCTCTGCTGCCATCGGCTGGTCTGTTTTATTTTTTTGTTTTGTTACTGCAGTATTTATCATGTTCAGAGTTTGCCAAATGTCAAATATACTGTGTGCTGTAACTGAATTTTTTATCTAATTAATTGTTCATTCACATTTGACTTGTGAAAGCAGACAAAAAAAACCACACAGTCAAATTTTTATTTACATCTATGGTTCATAAACTACTCTTGGATAACATGGTGAGCAAAGAGCCCAACCATTTGCCAACTGTTCACAGCCATAGCAATGGCAACCCAGACAAAACACCCACCACCGTGACTGTGCGCTCAGTGCTCCTCAACCGGAACTCTCCAGATATTGAAAGCAGACTTAAACGGAGACGAAATCGCACACAGCAAGTACGTTTTAAAGATTTGGAGGATGATGATGAGTCTAAGAATAAAAATGACAAGCTGAGGAGTAAGAGCCCAACAGAGGTTCCAAACTGGCAGAAAGAGTTGACAAACGGGCCCTCGTTGGTGGGAGCAGTCCGTGGGGATATGGAAAAGACAATTGGAGCAGTGACAGCATTTTTGAAGAGAGCACCACCGCACCCTCTTACCCCTGGGCCTGCCAGACGCTGCTGGGTCCCAACACATCCATGTTCTCTCACATTGCCGCTGCCAACTCAGCCATGCAGGAGTACAGCCATCCAAACCTCACCCAGTTTGCAGAAGCCTCCCTCGCTCTCTGCCACGCAGTCTCGCAGTCACAGCCTGGGGGGAGCTTGGGATGACGGAGACTCCTCTGATGAGCTGACCGCACATGTCTACATTCCACCTTGTAGATCAAAGAAGAGCTCTGTCCAACATTGTACCCCTGCTGAGCAATCAAGGTGCCAGAGAACTGAGGATAATCAAACTGCCTCTGTGGGTATATCAACACAATTCCAGCCATGTTCTGCTGCGCCACAAAAACAGTCTAGAAGGAGAGGTAGGAGGAAATATTTAAACAGAGCAGCAAGTGATCCTGGGAAACCTGAGCCTCCTTGTACTTCCCCAACTAAAACTGTGCACAGAAGCCACCAACAGTCTATCCAACCCAAGAAGCTTCCATCCAAAGCTGTGGCGCACAGAACTTCGTCAGATATTGTACCCACGCAGCGTTCCCCCACGCCCAACACAGTTCATAATATGCCATGTAGTGTCTCTTCCACACAGACTGAAGCAAGCATTGATTCAAAAATCCAAACTGTCCCAGACAACACATCTTTGCAAAAAGCTGAAGTAGATCCTGCATCTTGCCCATCTCACACTGCACCATCTCCATCAACCACATGTACCAAAGAAACATCACAATGTTGCCCACAGCAGGCTGCTGCGGAGAACATCAGTTTGACCCCCACTCTACCAGAGCCTTTGTGCACTACAACAGCACAAGTCATATCCACTCTCACCACATTCTCAACACACGGGCAATCATGCATGTCTCCTACTGAATCTACAAGGCGTTGTTGCACACCTGCTATTCAGATTAGAGCAAATTGTAAGACTCCCCCATTACCAGAGTCCCAAAGCATTCCAGATTCACATACAGATCCCACAACTCCTGCCCAATCCAGGCCTTGTTTCCAGAAGTTGGAGGAAACCATTCCATGCTCCAACACTGCTGGCTCAAAGGCAGCGGCCTGTTCTCAAGGAGCACCTGCAGTTGCCTCTACGTTCAGTTCCACACAGCCATGCCAGAAGACTCCAACACAACCCATGGCATGTGATAACACCTCAAATCAACCTGTGTACTCTGTGATATCTCCAACACAACCTGTAACTCCTATTCAGTCTGTGCCAAGATGTATGAGTCCTAAACAGAATGAGCCATTGGGTAGGACCCATACCCTTCCTGTACAGACTCCTATATCAGCTACACACACCCCAACACCTGTTCAGTCTACATCATCTTGTAAAATTCCAATGCATTCTATAACATACTGTGTCAAAGACAAACCAGCATCCTTTGGCTCTTCTACACAACCTACGGCACCTCATAAGATTCCTACACAAACTCTCCCTCACAATGTTATGTCATTTCCTCCCGAGCCATCCTGTGCCACTGCTCCACACCCTGTCTCACACTTCAAGGGCCCTATTGCAGCTGCGGCACATGCCATTCCTGTTGCACAAACTGCAGTACATTGCATTTTGGATCAACAAAATGTGGCAACCCATGTGACTCCTTCCATGCCAGTTCTGATTTGCAGCTCTTCCACACAACCTGCACCAGGTAAACTTTCTGTTCAAGCATTGCCACACTGCAACTCTAGTATGCAAAATGCAGTGTCATGCAGTAATCCCTCTCAAATTGTGCAACATTTTGCACAAAGACTCCCAAAGACTTTTACTCAAACAGTATCACACTCCAAATCATTTCCACAAAATATGTCACCTGTTCTCTGTCCACGTGAGGCAATGATGTACGCAAGTAAACCCCAGGAAACTGTGCTTCCCTCTGCTAATTTCAGGCATTCTTTACCTCCTTACGCCTGCCCTCCACAGACTACTCTGCTGTATTCTAACGCTGGGGCGAGCCCCTCCCCTCCTCAGGCCTTCTGCTGCACTCAGGACAGACGAGACAGGAGAGAGTTCATGCTTCCTCCCCCACCACCTCCTCCTCCTCCTTACACCCCCCGCAAAGAGGGCTCCTCTACTCCTGGACAGCCCTGTAAGCCTCCTGTCCCCAAAGCTGAGAGCAACAATGCTGAAAAGGACAGAGCGAAAACTGGGGCAGTGAAGCCAAATGCTGAAGCAGGAACTCGCCATCAGGCAGGTGAAACCCCACCTCCTATCCCTCCCAAAAGTAAGGCAAGAGCTATGGTGAGGCCCACCTGTTTAAGTGTCCGACGGGCGATCCTCAGTCCAGAATCCCAGGCCAATGCAAACCACTTGCCTCCTGCTGGGGGGACAAACCCCCTGGCCCCCCTTGGACCAGTGGAGGGCCAATCGGACACACTGCGGCAGGTGCAGGAGCTACTGGGGGGGCTTATGTCTGGGACTAAGTGTAAGCTGGACCTGGCAAAGGCTAAAGAGAAACTGTTTGGCCCAAATGGCCCTCTGTACGACATTGGGGCTCTGCAGTCTCAGCTGCACAGCCTGGAAGGGGTGTTGGAGACCAGCCAGAACACCATCAAGGTTTTACTGGACGTCATTCAGGATCTGGAGAAGAAGGAGGCAGAGCGAGACGGGTGAGTAAGTGAATGAGTCAAGGAATAACGCGGTAAGAAGAAAAAATGTGAATTCCAAAGAATATTTTATTGGTAAAGTCAAATTGGTAAGAGCGGTAATTCTCTTCTTTTTTGTGGTTGGTATAAAGAATAAATGAGTGAGACATAAACAGCAAGGAAATTGTTCCAACCCTCTGCTTTTGCATATAATCCTATGTTGATTGTCATTAACATGTTCCAGCAGTGATAGCTGTGATGCTTTTTAAACCGCCCTCCCATCTGTCCACTCATCAAGTTCATCACTGAGGGATATAATAGTTTTCATAAGAAAGGCCTCTCAGCATGTCTTCTTGCTGAGAGACTTTCCAGATTTCTGTATACTATAGAGAATGTGCCAACACATTTTACTTTGAAAAGTCTCAAGTAGGATGTGTGAAGACACATTCAGTGATTCAAAGTGTTTGCCATATTCTGAGAGATGCTGCTTTGCGAGACATCAGAATTTTATTACTTTATACTCAAAAAATAAAAATGTTCAATGAACTTAAAATTAAGAAAGCATTATTTGTCAACAATAACAAATGAAGCAATTTCAAGATTATTATTATTCTAGTCCTGCTGTACAAACTTAAATTTATGTGGTCTGATATGTTGCACTGTGGTGCATGATTGTAGATGATTCGAGTTAAAATCCTTCTCATTTTCATTGTTTCTTGTAGCCATAGGTAGATTAATTTTTAAGCCATAAAAATACACTTTTGTGTGTGCCAAGGCTTTCATTATTATCTACAACATAATTTTAAGAGCATAATTGGTGATATGTTTAGTATGCATGTGTGAATCCGTCACGTTATTACAAAATTAATCAAAACAAAATCCTTAGCCTCATTATCAGCCATCAACTGTTCATCAACTATGAAAAAAAGTTCAACTCTGCTGTGTGCCCTGTCAGACACTGCTTAAACACAACTAAAAATGTATTTATTTTTCTTGAATAAGAAATGAACATCATTATGGTATGATGGCATAATGATCATCATAAAAGCTTGATGATTAAGAATTTTTGATATCGTGTCTGTAATGAGGTAAGGTTACACAAAGATGGGGATAGTTTCTGAAAGAAAAGCGCTACCAATTTCATTCATCTACAGCAAAAATTTCCAAGATAAAAAGCAATAGGCTGAAATCCTTTAAAAATTCATGTCTGTGGCATACTAATGATGGACCAACCGTGCACTCAGATCTCAGATAGTGGATCTGTGTTCTTTTTGGCACTTACTGGCTTCATCTTTGTTCTTTTATTTATTTCTTATATAAGCTGCTGTTTTATAAGCTATTTGTTTTGTATGTGAAAAAATTATATGCATAGGATGATTTAAATTTTTTTGTAGAATTTATTTTCTTCTTCTTCTTTTTATTTTATTTTATTAAAACTCTTTTATTGGATGTTTTTATTTCCAGAACTAATTGAAGTGAAATTACATGCCATCGGGCAGAAACATGTTATGTTCCCATTCTTCTTCAAATATGATTTAAAATACATTTTATTTCAAAGCATTGACATTTGCTACTGTAGTTGCTAAGTTGGATTGCAGGCTACTGCAGAAGCTACCCACAGCCCAGAAGTCACTGCATATTAGTTTGATTGGAATTATTTTGATGCTGTTAAATGTCTTGATGGAGCAAGTCATCAAAGATAAAACACCCGGTTTGTTTTGCAGTTTGTTTGCTATAGCATAACATTTTTTTTAAAGACATATTCTTGAATCAATCATTCATTGAAAAAAATTATTTTCAAACAATCATAATCCAAACTCTACACTACCCATACGATCAGAGGACTATGATTGGTTAAGAATTTTGTAACATAAGCAACAAAGGACATTAATTCAGGAACATCTCATGCTTGTGAAAAAGTCAACTTGAAATCAAAATGCACTTTATTACTTTCTTAATACACTATTCTTGTCTTGTTGTGAGCGATTAGTTGGTGCACATCAATACAAAGTGAAAATATTTAAAAATGCAATCACTTTTTAACTTGCTCTGCCTTTGAAACAACTTTCCTTCTCAGCTGATGTCACCAAGCCCTCTATTTTTCTTCCCCTTTCTATCCATCTGCACGACTGCATTCTGGTATGTATTGTATTGGCTGTATTGCCATTTCACAATCTGATTCCTAATGGATAAAGTCAAGTCTCGTTCTACTTTTGTTTTTTTTGTTTTGTTGGATACTCTGTATTATGGAAGTAAATTGGAAGGTTTTCTTGTATTCAGTTGGTATTTGAAACTTCTCTGGGTAGCATGAAACTTGGAAAGTGGATGGTATCTGAATTTCTAGCGTGCAAGACAATTAACTTATCAAATGGTTCCTCAGGTCAGTCAATGTATGACAGTGAATATCAGAACTCAGAACTAGAACAGTAGAGCTGAAGTCAGTCAGCGGACTCTGCCCCGGTTCAGACATGACTCACTCAAGAGAAGGTTTCCAGAAGACACTATGGCCTACATTAGGGCATTATCTTGCTTTTGCGAGGGTATTTACAGAATGCAGAAGTGGGACAGCGCTCAGGAGATAAAACGGCTCTGTGTACAGCAGAGGGAATCTGTTTTTTTCTTGAATGACCATGCGATGCACACAAACACGTTTAAACATTAATGTTTGCCTACAAAACCACCACTGGCTCTGCACCCATTTACCTAAATTCATTACTTCAGAGTTATGTGCCCTCTAGAAGCTTGCGTTCTGCAAGTGAACGGCGTATTATTGTGCCATCTAAAAGAGGCACAAAATCACTTTCACATACTTTTTCATTAACTGTTCCCTCCTGGTGGAATGACCTGCCCAAATCAATCCGAGCAGCTGAGTCCTCAACCATCTTCAAGAAACGACTAAAAACACATCTGTTCAACCTTTATTTGACCCTCTAACTTTAACACTTTCTATTCTATTTTAATTCTACTTTATCTATATTTTAGATTTTTGATTTAATGTTGACTTATTTTTTCATGTTTATGTCAGCTATGGAAATATGTATGCTGAATATATGTAGCTTGTCCATCTCTACAAATGTCAGTGAAATCGATTCAACGGTTTTCCTTAGATGTGAATCTTATTTTAGTTTCTGACTGTACAAAGCGCATGAGTATTTTTAGTGAAGCAGGGCTTCATAAACCCAGGTTAAAAGCAGTGCTAACCCCCTTTCAAAATAAAAAGCATGAAACCTGACTCAACACAACCTCAACAGAGTTTCAAAAGAACATAAATCCAGCATTTATCATAGTGGGAAAAGCCTTAGAAAGTAATGATTTTAAGTGAGGATAATTTGAGGCAGTTTGCTTCATATGGCCTATAATGCACACAAGATTGTTTGTTATAGCTGATGAAGGCCTGAGAATTACAACTTTCTTGTTCCTTTGAGAACACTCGAACACTGGTGTGCAAAATTAGCTCATAATTGCTGTGCAGTATTGCTCGCTGCTTTGTTTGTGGCTCCTATTAATGTAATAACATGGAGAATGGTCTTAGAAAAGGTAGAATGAAAAGTAATATGTAATTTGTAATTCTGTGGCCCAACACAGCGCAGTTTTAGTCCCTTAACCCTGCAAAGCCTATTGTGTCATAAATTTGCAAATTTCAGTAATTATCACCATGATCAAAACATTGCTAAAAAACCTGCTGTACACAATCTACTACATGCCTTCTGTTGTCTGATTGATAGTTTATACTATTGAATCAAGTAAAAGCCCTTTTAGTGTAATTGTAAAAACGTCCACCTTGAAATCTTTACAGATTTTTACAAAGTAAATGTAAGAATAACTTTTATATTGTTAGAATATTTCAAGATAAGCACTTACTGGATTGAAGCAACTTAGGTTTACTTGACTATTCATACAATTATCATCTTACTAAGACATATTATTGGGAGATATTGAGTGACAACTGATATTTATATGCATTGCATACTTCTATACTGTTAAAGATAAAGATTGCATTGATTTACATTATAAGCTATCAGAATTTCATCTTACTTTTTAGCCATATAAATATCAGCATCTGCACCAAATAGCACATTTTTGCTTAATTTGGGCTTCTGAATATATTCTCACTATATCATGCTACATGAGCCATAAAAACCTGATGCATCGGATGATATTCAACAAAAAACATGCAAACTTGTTTGTTTTAGATTTCATCTAAAGATTTAATAAACTGTTCAGTTGGGGGGAAAACTAAAGTCGGACTATTTTTTAATATGTCGGGCTGTAAAGGGTTAAACTGTTATTGTTGATATTATGGTTCACTTTTCAGGTTGTGTATCCCTTGCAAACTCCTTTTTTCCATGGGTAGTCTTTTTAGTTTAATTTCAGTTTTAGGAGTTTCACGTTTTCCATGCATTCTAACTTTATATTAGTCATTAGAAATTAGGAGTTATGCATAAGTAATAATATATGTACGGCTCACTTAACCCTGTCATAGAATATTGTTGTGTTGTACAGCGTGTTTCTTTCTTGTTTTTACCTCCCACACCTTTGGGGCTTTTGCATTTGTGGAGGCTAATTGGAGTAGGCATTGACCATAAGGCCTCGTCCAGGACCAGTTTCCTCAACCCCAGTCCTAACAGAATCAAGAGGAGGCAACTGATCCGGGATCAGAGGATCCAGGGTTATTTTACATCAACACAGATGGTGAACATCAATAAAATAAAAAAATTTCTTTTAAGAACTGTTCGCTGAATGTGGTTCTTTGCTGTGAAAACCCTGCTTTGGAATATGTCAGTTGATTCATTTTTGAAAGTTTTTATTTCTCCATTTCCGGAGAAACAAAGTTCATACTTAACTGAAACATACCCGAGAACACTATTATGTGTGCTGAGATATGAAAAAGCAATATTTGAGCAATAAATGTTACCTTCACAAGCATGGATGTCGAAAATGGGATGTGAGAACAGCTGGAGATGATTCAGCCGTCACCTCTGACGAAGCCAGCGAATGAATTTAAATGTGCAGAGAATTTTAAAAAGTGCATTTCATTTTATAATGCTTCATGGGTAATCTCATTGAAATGCAGACTGGATACAAGAAAAGAGCCAAACAAAATGAACTTTGGTTAAAAACAGAATTAGCCTTGAGTGTCCTGAGAGAGAAAATGATGAATGATTGGCAAGCGAGGCATCAAAGTGACAACATCCATCACTAAACTCCTAAACCGAGAGATTGGAGCCTCGAAAGGAAATTTAATTGCTTAGACAATGCTCCTCTAGAGCTCAGAAGATGTCATCTTTGTTATGGTTCCCCCAACATAAAACATAGAAAGTCATATTATGACTGTGTCACAGTCATAAAACATCAAATGAATGTGTCACAGTTTCTGTTGTGTTTGTTTTGTCATCCTAGCCCTGTGACCTACAGTAGTTTTCCTTGTGTGTCTAATTTGTCCTCTTGTTCACCTGTTTAGATCAATTATCTTGTGAGTTCCCTTCTTATTTAAACCCTGTGTTCTTCCCCAGTGTTTGTCCGATCTCGTCAACCCTACCCTGTGTTTGTGGAATACCCGTGTGTTGGATTAAAAGACTTTGTACGTTTATTGACAGCGTAGCGTGACAGAGGACTGGACCTAAAAGTGAAAGTAAAGCCGTGTTTGTTTTGCGTTTATTTTGATTTGTTTCAGTGTTTTCTTTAGCTATTTTTTTCCGTCATGGACCTCCCTGCCGTACACCTCCTGTGCCTTGAGCAGGGAGATCGCTCCCTCGAGGAGCACTTGGATGAATTCCTGGGTCTCGCCCTTTAGACCACCTTCCCGGACGACTGCCTTTCCTCGTTCTGCGCACCAGCCTGAACATGGATACACGAGCGCAGTTGTCCGGGGAGGGTCCTCGAGGGAGCTTCGCCACTTATGTGGAGTGGGTGCTGAGCTCTTGCGGATCTGCCTTCACCGTTGGCCTCGTAGATGAAGACGCCAGCCCCACTCCCAACCCAGTGCCCAGCCAGGAGTGACAGCCTGAGCCCACCGCAGACGGAGAGAACGCCTCAGCTACAACGTCTGAGCCATCTCCAATAGGAGCGACCAAGCCTCCTGGACCTGAGGAGCCTGTGGCTCTGCCTCCGGCCTCGGATGGCTCCGTTCCACTTTGTCCTGCTGTCCAGACTCCTGCGTCTGCTCTCCTCCTACCCTCGATTCCAGCGTGGACCATCGGCCATTCGGCCTCGCCGGGCTCCCTCGGTCAGTCGGCTCCACCCGGGTGGGACTTCGCCAAGCCCCTGCTGCGGACTTATGGGCCATCCGCTGCACTCCGGCCCTCCACCGCTTTAGCTATGGCCCGCTCCGCCTTCCCTCACCACGGTCGCTCCAGCTCGCCCTCTGGCCTCTGGATCCCCACCTAAATCTCGGGCCATTGTCGCTACAGCTCCGTCGCTGCTGCCTAGATCCTCGGCATCGCTCCACCTCCTCGACTCTCTGTCTGCACAGTGGGCTCCACCTCCATTGCCGTCGTTGCCTCCAGTCATCCCCATGGTGGCGTGTGTTCCTATCACACCTTGGCTCCTCCCTCCATCGCCGGCACCATGGAGCACCATTCTGGCTGTGGCCTGGGCACCTGCCATCATGCCCTGCTCAAGGCCTCTCCCTGGCTTTCACCTCTGTCATTACCACCCTGGACTTTGTTGTTCGTCCTCCTCCCAAGCCTCTTCCTGCACCCCTCTGCCTTTGTGTGCCATCCCTTTGCCAGCCCCTTCACCATCCCTGCGCCACCTCCTCATCCTTGCCTCCTTGTCTTCATGGCACGGGGTCGTGCCTCCTGGGAGGGGGGCGTTCTGTCACAGTTTCTGGGGTTATTTTACATCAACACAGATGGTGGTGGGTGAGGAGGCTGGTATGTGGCTCATTCGAGCCACGTCAGAGCCCAGAGAACACAAACAAGGCCGTGGATCAGCCGGGCTCCTGATACCTCTAAGCTTGGGCTTATGCAGCCATCAGAGCTCTGGAGCGGCCAACTCAACAGACTGGATAATCAGACGCCGCTGCTGTCAGATGTAATTGAGCACAAATGTGAGGTTTAATGGATAATGTTGTTTGGGTAACGCAATTTACCCATCTGGAAATGTGGTCAGCTTTCTAGATGCGCGTGATTGGTTCTTTCTGTAGACATACATTGGAGTAGAACGTGCCTGAGACCACATCGATTTTGGATATTCCTCAATAGAAAGTTTTAGTCTTTATATCTATCCATTGTTCATCTTTCTTTCTTTTTTCTTTCTTTCTCTTGCTATCCATCGTTCTTTATAATTTTATCTATTGTTCATTCTTTTTCTTTTTCTGTCAATTGTTATTTTCAACGTTCCTTCTTTATGCCCTTTTTTTCTATCCGTCATTCTTTCTTTCTTTCTTTCTTTCCTTTAATCTATAGAATGATTTTTTTTATTGTTCATTGGCCATGTAAAACGGCACATGAGTTTAATATTCTTTCTTGGGTTTTTATTTATTTTTTGATATTCCTGATAAGAAAGTTTTAGAAAATTATAACAAAATTGAGATGATTTTCTCAGATTTCTCAGTTTTCCTGATGTGTCTAATTAGTCATGTTCACCTGTTTAGTTGAATTATCTTGTTAGTTCCCCTCTTATTTAAACCCTGTGTTCTTCCCCAGTGTTTTTCCAGTCTCGTCAACTCAATCCTGTGTTGTGGATTGCCTGTGGGTTGGATTAAAAATTTTATAAACCTTCTTCTTCATTTTCGTACATTTGTTTACAGCATAGCATGACAGAAGACCGGACTGTAATGTGAAAGTAAACCGGTGTTTGTTTTGTGCTTATTTTTGTTTGATTCAGTGTTTTCTTTTGTGATTTTTTTTTTGTTCCACTGTCATGGACCTCCCTGCCGTACGCCTCCTGTGCCTTGAGCAGGGAGTTCGCTCCCTCGAGGAGCACATGGAAGAATTCCTGAGTCTCGCCCATCAGACCACCTTCCCGGATGACTGCCTTTGCTTGTTCCTTCACACCGGCCTGAACACAATACACGAGCGCAGTTGTCCGGAGAGGGTCCTCGAGGGAGCTTCGCCACTTATGTGGAGTGGGTGCTGAGCTCTTGCGGATCTGCCTTCACCGTTGGCCTCGTAGATGAAGACGCCAGCCCCACTCCCAACCCAGTGCCCAGCCAGGAGTGACAGCCTGAGCCCACCGCAGACGGAGAGAACGCCTCAGCTACAACGTCTGAGCCATCTCCAATAGGAGCGACCAAGCCTCCTGGACCTGAGGAGCCTGTGGCTCTGCCTCCGGCCTCGGATGGCTCCGTTCCACTTTGTCCTGCTGTCCAGACTCCTGCGTCTGCTCTCCTCCTACCCTCGATTCCAGCGTGGACCATCGGCCATTCGGCCTCGCCGGGCTCCCTCGGTCAGTCGGCTCCACCCGGGTGGGACTTCGCCAAGCCCCTGCTGCGGACTTATGGGCCATCCGCTGCACTCCGGCCCTCCACCGCTTTAGCTATGGCCCGCTCCGCCTTCCCTCACCACGGTCGCTCCAGCTCGCCCTCTGGCCTCTGGATCCCCACCTAAATCTCGGGCCATTGTCGCTACAGCTCCGTCGCTGCTGCCTAGATCCTCGGCATCGCTCCACCTCCTCGACTCTCTGTCTGCACAGTGGGCTCCACCTCCATTGCCGTCGTTGCCTCCAGTCATCCCCATGGTGGCGTGTGTTCCTATCACACCTTGGCTCCTCCCTCCATCGCCGGCACCATGGAGCACCATTCTGGCTGTGGCCTGGGCACCTGCCATCATGCCCTGCTCAAGGCCTCTCCCTGGCTTTCACCTCTGTCATTACCACCCTGGACTTTGTTGTTCGTCCTCCTCCCAAGCCTCTTCCTGCACCCCTCTGCCTTTGTGTGCCATCCCTTTGCCAGCCCCTTCACCATCCCTGCGCCACCTCCTCATCCTTGCCTCCTTGTCTTCATGGCACGGGGTCGTGCCTCCTGGGAGGGGGGCGTTCTGTCACAGTTTCTGTTGTGTTTGTCTTGTCATCCTAGCCCTGTGACCTAGTTTTCCTTGTGTGTTTAATTAGTCATCATGTTCACCTGTTTAGTTGAATTATCTTGTTAGTTCCCCTCTTATTTAAAACCTGTGTTCTTCCCCATTGTTTGTCTGGTCTCGTCAACTCTATCCTGTGTTGTGGATTACCTGTGTTGGTTTAAAGACTTTATAAACATTCTTCTTTATCTTTGTGTGTTTAATACAGCGTAGCATGACAACAATATTGACAAAGCTTGGAATATGTATAAAAACAAATATATTATATATATATATATACATACATACATATATACACACACACATACACAGATCAAACGTATAATCGTTTATAAAATGTAGTTTAATTGAAGAAATGACAAACTTAAACTTTAAAGGGTTAGTTCACCCAAAAATGAAAATTACCCCATGATTTACTCACCCTCAAGGCATCCTAGGTGTATATGACTTTCTTCTTTCAGACGAATCCAGTCGGAGTTATATAAAAAAATTTCTTTGATCTTCAAAGCTTTAGAATGGCACTCACTGGGTGTTTCAGTTCATCAGTCCAAAATAAGTGAAATTAAGCGCATATATTCATAGTAAAACGTGCCTCACATGGCTCCGGGAGGTGAATGAAGGCCTTCTGTAGCGAATCCATGCGTTGTTGTAATAAAAATATACATATTCAAAAACTTATAAACACTTTCTGTAGCTTGTGCTAACTGTCGTATGCGGAATCCGTTCCGGGCGGATGACGTAGGACGTATGCGTAGCGCATGCGCCGGTGAGAATATGCTAGTCTCGCAAAAAACCAACATTTGTTTACAGGAGCAAAGGAAGCAAAGCTTCCTTACTTTAGCAAAGGAAAACCAGTCTCCTCTTGGCTTATATCGAAATCCTCCGACATTTTTCTTTACAAATCCTCATTTTGTACTTCTATTTCGTGACCGGTGTTTTGCTTTCTCTCCTCTCTGCTTCCGCGTTCGTCACTTCTCACCGGCGCATGCGCTACCCATACGTCCTACGTCATCCGCCCAGAATTAACGCGCTTACAACAGCTACAAGAAGTGACAGAAAAGTGTTGATAAGTTTTTGAATATGTATATTTTTATTATAACAACGCATGGATTCGCTACAGAAGGCCTTCATTCACCCCCCGGAGTCATGTGAGGCACGTTTCACTATAGATGTATGTGCTTAATTTCACTTCTTTTAGACTGATGAACTGTAACACCCGCTGAGTGCCATTCTAAAGCTTGGAAGATCAAAGACATTTTTTAATATGACTCCGACTGGATTCGTCTGAAAGAAGAAAGTCATATACACCTAGGATGCCTTGAGGGTGAGTAAATCATGGGCTAATTTTCATTTTTGGGTGAACTAACCCTTTAAGTCCTTTTAACAGATGGTCAGATGTTTTATTGAAGCATAACATGATCTTTTGAAAATCTCAAATCATGCTGGAGAACATGATCATCATGGGTTATGTCAATTATTCCTGTAAATGTTATTAATTTACATGTTTATGCTGCTAAAATAATTTGTGATTGAAAAGTTTGCATTGAATTTGAATGCGGAATAGAAGCATTTTCATTCACGGTCTCAGACTTTTGACCTCCATTGTATTTGACTGACATTAGACTTGACCATGTTTAGTACAAAATTTTGTTTGTTTTCTCCTTGAAAGTCTTTTGTCCGTTCCAATAGCTCACTCTGTGAATGTGTTTGTTTGAGAGCGATAAACAGCCCTGAGTTTGACACTCTTCCTCCCACCCGCTAAACATGACTCAATGTGCTGGAGTCTACATCTCAGCAAGACACAAGCTCAAAGTTAACATGCCAAACTCACACCTGCATTAGGAAGCTCTCGCTCTTTCTCTCTCCATGCTTGCACGGATGTGTATTTTAATGGCTGCTCAACCAGCTTACAGTTCCATGAAATGACAAACCAGCTCTCGTTTGAGGATTGAGGATGTTGTGATATAAATGCTGTCATGTTTATTTCCCTCAGTGGTTACAGAAATCCGGTTCTGTTTTTATCAAAACGCTTATGAGTGCTGCTCAGCCTTCATGTGCTAGCTCTATCTATCTATCTATCTATCTATCTCATACAAGGAATTAATGATTAAATATCAGCCGTGCATGTCTTTTACTTCCATGTCTCAGTTAACAGCCTGGAAGACATGTTTCCATTATTTAAAAAAAAAAAGATTATTAGGGTTTTTTTACAAATTTTTTTTTACTTCTTGCATTAAACTTTTTGAATCTACTTGACTATAATAGCTGTTTGGTTGAAATTATAGGTTTTCTGATTGGAAAAAATTATCCCTTTTAAGCCATTTCAAAGCAAACATAAATATTGAGAAAAGCATCAAATAGCAAAATATCCAAACATAAAATCTCAAGTATCAAGATTTGTCTAGTGGCCACAGTCTGGCTGTAAATTGATATTATATAAACTGCATTTCTCTGCTCAGCTTCTAGTGTCTGTGATAACAGCAGAACCCTTTAATCTGTTTGGTGAAATGGTTTGCTCTATTGATCCATAGTTCGGATGAATAGATTCAGGCTTGATTCATTGCCTTCAGGCCCAGTTTGCACTTCCTAAATGATGTTTATCTTGTGGCTGTCATATGGCGTGACTGCAGGTTTACATAAGAGGAGCCAAGGCATATGAAGTCAATTACCCTGCACCTCCACATCCACTTTACCACACTGAGGTTATTTATCTGGAAAGTGACTCCTTTAAGTCAGACAGGGTGTTAGACATATGAAAGAGAAAATAAGAGCAATGAATACAGACACATCTAAAGAGGATTGCTTCAGACGCTGCAGTACTGATACTGGTGATGCATATGTGATAAGAGATATTGTTAGTCCAGAGGTATAAAGAGTACCTAAAAACCATACTTGAGTAAAAGTACAGATACCTTACAGTAAAAATTACTCCACTACACGTTACAAGTCACCAATTCCAAAACAACTTGAGTAAAATCCTTAGAGTATCTGATTTTAACAGTACTTAAGTATTTTACTTATACTAAATATAGGCTCAAAGATGCACTAGTCAAAGAGACATGCCCGTGAAAAACTAATGTTGTGGAGAAGCTGCGGAAAACAGGCAGAGGCAAGGATCTATGTCCTGGTATTGCATGGAAAAACTAGAACAAACAATAAGCCAAAAACCAAAGGGAGCAAAGAACAGAATGACTGGCAAACAGACAACCATTACATTCAACAACTCACAAAGCACTAGGGCTATATATACTGCAGTGGATGTGTTGGTTTGGGCCTCATTGACGGCTGCAGTCATGACCTCATCTCATATATAAAACACCTGTGATTCACAAATACTTGCTAAGGAACTCGCATTCACATAAATTAGCCTTGTTGACAAGTTTGGATGAGTAAGGGCAAAACGCACAAGATCTAGGACTATCGGTGCCCTGTAGTAGGCAGTATCACGTCTTTTGAAGCAGAAATAAACTGCTGCAGAAAAAGCTAGGTCCATGCAAAATGTAATGTGTAACTGCAACACTCATTTCAAATGTAGTGGAGTAAAGAGTACAGATACTTATTCAAAAATGTAGTGAAGTAGAGAGTAAAAGTTGCTAATATATTTGATACTCCGTACAACTACAAAGTATCCGAAAAGATACTCAAGTAACTAATAACATTTACTCCAATACTTTACACCTCTGTGTTAGTCATTGTTTTAGGCTACAGTAATGCAGCCGTTTTCATTTTTCTTTAAATCGTTTTCCTTTTGTTTCTCTTTTTTTGCAACTTCTGGGAACATTTTCCAGATATTCTGTCCCCAAAAGCACACAAAACCTGCTAAAACACTCTCAGGCAGGCTTTCTGTGAATGTCAATACAAATGAAATTTGTCTAATCAAAGATTTATTCACTTACAGTGTTTGAGCTGATTTTAAAAGTGCTGTAAAATAGCAATTTTTTAAAACCATTTTTTCCCCAACTTCTCATCAAAACTCAACCCTTCAGCAGAGCTGATGTCAGAAAACCCAAAGACATAAAATGATTGACAGGCACAGAATGATCCTGATTGGCTAAAAAGCACAGGCCATGCCAACCCTTACCAAAAAGTAGTATACTTCAAGTTTATTTTAGTAAGTATACTTAAGTAAAGTTCAATCTTTCAATTGGGAGACAATGATTGACAGGCACATAATGTTTCTGATTGGCTAGTTTACAATATCTAATATCTGTCAGGTAGCAACATTTTTGTGGTGTAATAAGTTCATATGTTGCCACCTTTTATGGCATTGTTTATGGCAGTGTGTAAACATGACTTTAAACATGACTTAAAGGAATAGTTCACCCAAAACTTTGCTGAAAAAATATTTGTCCTCAGGCCATCCAGATTTGGAGAAATCACTTGCACATGTGTGCCGTCAGAATGAGAGTCCAAACAGCTGATAAAAACATCACAATAATCCACAAGTAATTCACACCACTCCAGTCCATCAGTTCACATCTTCTGAAGTGAAAAGCTGCATGTTTGAAACTAATCCATCATTAAGATGTTTTAACTTGAAACCTTCTCTTTTGGCTATAATCCATAATAACGCTTCCTCAAGTGAAAAAGTCCATCCTCTGATGTCATCTCACATTGAAATCCACCAACATATTTGTTTAGATCTCTCTTGGACTGCTTTTGCTTGTAAACGTTGCTTGACCTGTGCATATTTCTCTCCTGATTCGGACCAGATGACTTTTTCACTGGAGAAAGCAATATTATGAATAGAGGCCTCAAATTTCAGCCAGAAGCAGTGGTTTAAAGTTAAAAACACCTTAATGATGCATTTGTTTCTACAAAGACGCAGCTTTTCACTTCACAAGATATTAACTGATGGACTGGAGTGGTGTGGATTACTTGTGGATTATTGTGATGTTTTTATCAGCTGTTTGGACTCTCATTCTGACGGCACCCATTCACTGCAGAGCATCCATTGGTGAGCAAGTGATGTAATGCTACATTTCTCCAAATCTGTTCTGATGAAGAAACAAACTCATCTACATCTTGAATGGCCAGAGCGTGAGTGCATTTTCAGTAAATTTTTATTTTTGGGTGAAATATTCCTTTAATTAACTAGATTATGGCCAGTTAGTGTAGTTTTTTGTGTTTGTTTATTAATTTAGAAATATTATTTATTTTTAAATTATATTTGTATTTGTGTTTTTATGTTCCAAAAAGCTTACTTTTAATATTCTAATGTAGTAACACAAAGTGGACAAATTGTGTGCACTGCAATGCCTGCGAGGAATAATTTATTTTCTCTATAAAGCATAGAGAACAAAAATCCATCATTTGTTTACAGCAGTCAATGGCACCTTGCAGTGCATTCAGAAATAATATAATGCAAGGTTAAACGTCCAAACAAAATCACTCCAGAGACATATGTTTATCCAACAGTTAGTGTGGTTTAGGGGGCAAACAAACACACACTGATGCTCCCGCTGTGGCAGTAAAGACACCATAATTAATCACACATGCCCCAAAGGCATCCGTTTAGTGCTCGTTTCTTCCTCAAGAACTGCCACCAAGAAAGTTCCATCCATTTCCATTTTATTTAGTTAGTTGTTTTGAAGCGCATCACCAAAGGATTTCATTACACTGCTTTTGGTCACCAAAACGCAGAGTAAAGTACATTAACAATTGCTTGATTACACAGAGATTACGGTCTGCGGTCAATAACCATTGAGCCCTACAGCAATGCGCTTAGTTCCAAGGGGACGGTTCCTGCAATTAGTGTGCTGTACACTGCTTTCAATAAAACGCACCTGATAAATGGCAAATAACTAAAAATCTTTACAGAATTAACTGTGATACACTAGCTAGGGAGTCTCTTGGCTTCCAAAGAGACGATTCATTAGTCTGGCTGAAAATATTTGATGCTACAGAAGCGGAATTTTTTTCTTTGTCCTTGAGATGAGAGAATGCAATATTGCTTTTGGTTTGGCTTTGTTTCATGTTTTATTTCTAATGTATTTTATGTTGTCGATTGCCACAGAATAATTTGCAAAATCAAACTAAGATGCATAAAATATTGTGCACTTAAAATGCACACTTACTGTCGTGCAAAAAAAAATAAAAAATGTTTAGGCATAAATTTAAATTGCATATAAAATTGTTTCCTATTTAGATTACACAGTTTTAACGTAAACTAATAAACTTAATGTGATGCATATCTGTTGTTCATATATAAATGAAACAGGTAAGAAGCTGGTAAGATTTCTGCACACTTTTATTTGTTTATTTTTAACTCTTTGCATCTATTTGATTTTTATTTAAATGAAAAAAATCTGTTAAAAAGAATTAACACGGTTAAAATATGGTTAGCTGTGGAACAATCAATATTCAGTTAGTTAAAATAGGAGATTGAAATCATTTGGATTCATTTAATTTATCAATGTTGGAGTTATGGATTTATCAATGTTGAATACTGTAAACCTGGTTATTGTGTTTAAACCACATTGTTTATTAGTACTATTACAGAATTCTTAACTGTTTCATTTACTGTATGTATGACTGATAAATATGCATCACACTATATTTATTAGTTTATGTTAAAATTGTGTAATGCAAATGAATAGAAATTTTATATGCAATTCAAATGCATCCTAAATTAGTAATATTTTGCATTTCTGTTTTATTTGTTTACTTTTACATACTGAAGGACGGGTACTTTTTTTTCTGATTTGCAGTATGTCGCATTTCTTGCTGAGATCTTAAATTGTATTTAACTTGGAATATTCTTTTACATTTTGAATCTAGATTTCAGTACTTGCACAGCACACAAAATACAACATATGCTTTTCAGCAGTGATTTCACAGCTTAGCTGTTATCGCATTCAGATTGACGTTAACGTCATTCACACTAGTAAACAGGCTGACAGAGGCGGACAAAGTACTCAACTCCATTACTTGAGTGAAAGTGATACATTAGCACGCTTGTCACATGGGCTGCTGACTGCTGAAACATGCGGCCAGTTAGTTTCTGCACGAGGAGCGGCTTACAGTCTAGTGCACAGACTACTTTCAGTAACATGGAAACATAGTATTGTTACAAATCAGATAGATCTGGTCCTGGATGCTGATTGGTCAATATCTATATCTATAAGAGTGTATCACATAAAAGTCGAATTTAAAAAATCAGAAGTTGTTCAACCCCTAGGCAACGTTGTATTACGTTGATGAAATCAAATGTCTGGTGAGTGGACCTAAAAGGTTAATGTTCTATTGTGTTTGAAAATATCATATAACCTGCACTAAACCCTACACTAAGCCTAACCTATTATGTTAACAAAAGGAAACGTGATATAAAAACTCATTACTGAAGCAACCATGCCAAGTCTTTGACCTCTTTTATTGAGCATTGTGACTCATGTTTTACAGGACCTGTACCCAAGTGCTATACCGGGTGAACTAATGAGCAAGTTTACTATGTCAGAAAAGCGAGAAGTATGCAGCTAGTTATCAGAATCAGAATCAGAAAGAGCTTTATTGCCAAGTGTGCTTACACACACATGGAATTTGTCTTGGTGACAGAAGCTTCCAGTACACAGACAGGTTGACAAGTGACAAGACACAGATAACAAAATAAAAATAAGTGAGTCAAAATAAATATGTAAAAAACAATACACAATAGACAAAGAGACAGTAAACAGTATATTGTATGTACAAATGTGCAATAGACAAATTGTATAGATAGTTGGGTATTTCACATGTTTTATTGCACAGTGGGGAGAACATTTAACTGTTCATGAGGTAGATGGCCTGAGGGAAAAAAACTTTTCCTATGTCTGGCCGTTCTGGTGCTCAGTGCTCTGTAGCGCCGGCCAGATGGCAAATGTGATGCAAATGTCAAAATGTATTAGTTTACAAATCATGCACTATGTTAAAAGTGTCTTAAGGTCAAAATATAGTATTGTGCAAGGAAATCTCAGAATCAATAATCTGTCACGGTAATCATAATTTGTGTTTGTGTAGTTTGTGTAATCATTATCTGCCACTGAAATGATAAATTTGCAATCATAGGTGTGAAAATAAGTGTTAATTAATCAATAATCTGTCACGGTAATCATAATTTGTGTTTGTGTAGTTTGTGTAATCATTATCTGCCACTGAAATGATAAATTTGCAATCATACACTAAACCTTACCCTAAA
Organism: Sinocyclocheilus rhinocerous; assembly: GCF_001515625.1. Classification (NCBI taxonomy): domain Eukaryota; kingdom Metazoa; phylum Chordata; class Actinopteri; order Cypriniformes; family Cyprinidae; genus Sinocyclocheilus; species Sinocyclocheilus rhinocerous. The sequence goes on from NW_015636724.1 coordinate 386,286, forward strand.
CTTAACCGATAGTGTTAACAAAAGCAAATGCGAGATAAAAATGCATTTGCTGAAGCAACTGTGCCACTTTGGCATGCTTCTACAAGACTTTAAACTCTTTTATTGAGTGTTGTGACTCGTGTTTCATGGGACTTGGCGCTGTACCGGGTGAGCTAACGAGCAAGTTTACGGAACTTCGGAAAACCAATTAATATGGAGCTGGTCATGTGATGCAAACATTAAAATGTATTTGTTTACAAATCATGCACTATGGTAAGCATGTTTTGAGGTCATAATATAGTATTGTGAAAGGAAACAGTGCAAAAATGTGTTTATTAATCAATAATCTGCCCCTGTAATCATAATTTGTGTGAAAAGTAATACAATTTGTTTCAGCTGGAAACTGCAGTGAATTGGAGGTACGTTTCTGGAGTTTTGCAAAAATGTAGGTAGATAGAGGCTCATCTTTCCAATGAACCTATGTTGGGTTTAGAAAAGCAATAAGGCTCTTGAGGCTGTGCAATGTTTTGAATGTAGTCACAGCTAAAAGGTTTGCAGACTGTGCTGTACATCATGCCTAACAACATCCTTTAGCTGTGACTACATTCATGCATCTTGTTGATGACAGGTGCTATTACTTTTCTAACTGATTTTGCCTGGCAGACGATAAAATGGGTGAACAAAATGTGAGACCTGAGACATATAAAGAGGTGAGAATATCATGGAGGCTTGAAGATGGGCTCTTTTGTCTTGGCTAGTAATCATCCACCTAGCAACCACATAGCAACTTTTTCTTCTTAATTTTACAAATGTAGTTTAATATACAATACGCTGAAAATAATATGGTGTGGGGTTTGCTTTGAAACAGTTTTGACTGTTAGAAAAATTCACAAATAATTACAAAGAAATGGCAAGTACCAAACTGAACTTTACCAAGACTAAAATCAATTTTTATAGTTTATGCATAGTATGCACAATTTCTGTATGTGTTACGTATCCGGTCCATGAACTTCCATCTGCTAACCATCAGAGGTCACCCTTTCCATTTTCATTGACTCTCGCACGACACACTGTTGCATATCACCCCGGACTACATATCCCATCATTCATTGCACTGATTGCACACAGCACTGATTTCACAGAGCTGTTTCACTGATTGCAATGGATCCGCATGTCTCACGTCTTGTCAGCCCCGTAACAGAATGCATGTTAACAGGAATGACATACTAGAGGTTATTTGTCAAAAGTTGCAGTAAGTCATGTCACCTTTTATACTATTTGATAGAATACAAATAGTTTCAAAGCTGCTTCACAGTAAAAAGAGGAAAATAACAGAATAAATCATGCAAACTTAATCAAATATGAGATTCTATCATTATTCTTTGTCATTATTAGTGTCATTATTTTGTTCAGTCAGTTCAGTGTGGATTCAGTTCAGTTCAGTAACAGTGCTAATGTTGCAAAATGCATTAATTATAAAATGTTGAGGAGTCCTATGGTTCCCGCAATGCATTCATCTCTTAACTTCCATTTTGTGCCATAAATAAGCCCAAAATGCTGTTTTATACCCTGTACTTCAGAGTATACTGTAAAAATAGCATGCAGTAGAGTATGCATTGTAGTAGAATGCAGTAAGGGGCAGAATAGTATGTGATTTCCAATGACGATCCCAGTGTCCCTAAAGCAAATGTATATGTCATTTAGCTTAAGTAAGTGCAGCACCAGATTTGTCTGAGTTTTGATGCACTACACCGGTGGCATTATATTGCTGTCCATCACACTCAACAGTCAGCTTGTTGACTGCATGTTTCTCAAACCTGACAGTATGTCTCCTGCGGGGCTCGGTTGAGCAGAGAAAAATACGCTTGCCAAAACTCTCAGACGTGTCCATTTCTTTCTAAACCGTGATGCCTCGCGGGTTGTCCATAAACTTTCACTGTCATGTTATCCATGAGCTTCTGTTTTTAGAAGCATAAAGACTGCAAACAATAATGATCTGATTTGCATATAAATGAGATGGGCAAAATAGCATACTTACAAGATTGCCCTGATCCTGCATGTATAAACTGCTTGGATCGGCATCATTCTTCGTAGATGCCCTATACGCCCTGTATTTATAAACTATCAGCTTCAAAGTATGCCGGAAAGCTCTGGAAAGCTTGTTTTACTCTGCTAGGTTGCCCAGGAGAGATTCACTGTTGCATTTCAAACAGTGCAGAAACTGTCAACCAAGTGTTTGCCACAAAGACTTAATTGCTTCATTTTAGGCAAACTTTGCGGTGCATGGTTTTGTTCTTAGTTGAAAATGCTTGAAGCACGTACGGGTTTAGAAATGACTCAGACTAGCTTATACAAATTAACATGCATGAAAAAAAAGTAACAATTTATTTGTGCTTGTAAAGACAAATGTTCTGAATCGTAATTGTGAACAGCTTGTTTTAGAAATAAATCATTATGCATTAAAGTTATGCATATTTCATAAGTTTATAGATGCAAACCAAAATCACTGTTCAAAGAAAAGGGCCTTGCTTTGGTAAATCAATGATGTTTAACCACTTGGAAAGACAAGGAATATGAAATTGCATTTTGCTAGTAAATGTGTGCTAGTCCAACTTCTTCACAATGAAAACAATAGAAGAGAAAACAACAGAAAGAGGAAAATGGCATAATTTTGTGTTATTACAGTTGCTGTGATCAGTGCACCATCAAAGATGATTAGTCTTCTTTATAAGAATGTGTTCAGGAATCTTCAGCGCATGGAGTGTAGTGCTGCATTATGTGATTATGATGTGTAAATGACTTCTCACTTAATTTTATTCTCTTGTTGGTTTTGAGTTTGTGTCATGTCTCTGTTAAAGCAAGTCACTTCACTCTGTAGTCATTAAATGTTTGCTTGGTTATGTCGAAGGTCTTTTGAATTTCTTCTAGATGATCAGAATAGCTTGGGAGTCGATCTGAGTTGTTGTTTTATTTCAAAGAGGCTAACATACAAAATTGCTTACCAGCAAATAAACTATGCAAAGAAACAGCATTGTAAAAATACACCAAATTCTTAATATTTTAATGTAAAAATCTCTTATAATACAACAAGAGATTAATATTTTAATCTCTTAATAGAACAATATTTTAATATTTTAATAAAACAATAGCGACTAATATTGAATTTTTTTAGTAGAACAATAGCGACTAATTTTAATCTCTTAACAGATCAAAAGTGACTAATATTTTGATCCCTTAATAGAACAATAATATTATATATATAATAATATTGCTAATATTTTAATCTATTAATAGAACAATAAATAAGTAATATTTTAATCGCTTAATCTTAATCTCTAATGTGAATTACTGTGTGCAAGCCCTTTTCTTCTGTAATGTGAATAACTATATTTCCTATGAAACAGATATTCAACAAGAGAAAATGAGGAATATAACCTAACTTTATTCATTAGGATTTGAATGAATTGTGAAAAGTTTACGTTCCATGCCAGAATGAAGCCAGACAAATTGTGAGATTGCTGAAACCACGTTTAAATAACAGTTTTGTCACAGGGTCTAGTTGGTGTGCCCTTTATAGCCACCATAGGGCACACTTTGTAGTTTTGTTTTGTTTCTCTGGACTTCAGTTCCCATCACCCTTTGCTTTGACAATCATGTCTCATTTCATTCAGCTGTGTCTCATTTACCTTGTTAACATCCTCCATATAAGCCTGGTTTTCTTTGTCTTGTTTGCTGGTTGATTAATTTCTGTTATGTGTTTTCTGATGCTCTGTTTTGCCTCTGATTTGGATTTACGCCGTTTGTTTTTGGATTTTCCAATAAATGCTGCACTTGGATCTGCTTGTTTTGGAGTGTTCCATGACAGAATCAATCAACCAGCCATGTACGGATCCAGCAGCATTAGAGAGAGGCCTCTATTCCCAGAGAAGCAAGCCGGGCTTCAAGGGCTGGAGAAGCTTCGTCAGAGGGGTATGGAGTTACGGGCCTTTGTCCAAAGATTCTGGACTGGGGCGGAGAGGCTGGGTGTTCAAGGTATGGACATTTTTAATCGTTGTCTGGATGAATCCCTATTGCAGTGGGAGATGGAACTGGTGAAGTGTCTGGACTTCTGGAACTTCTCCAGATATTTGCAGCTCCGGAAGGAGGGTAAAGTTAATCCCCATCACCAGAGTTCATCTGCAGGGACTGTCCCACCCATACCCCACTTATTTCCAATGACGATCCCAGTGTCCCTAAAGCAAATGTATATGTCATTTAGGTAAAGCAAGTGCAGCACCAGGTTTTTCGGAGTTTTGATGCACGACACCGGTGGCATTATATTGCTGTCCATCACACTCAACAGTCAGCTTGTTGACTGCATGTTTCTCAAACCTGACAGTATGTCTCCTGCGGGGCTCGGTTGAGCAGAGAAAAATACGCTTGCCAAAACTCTCAGACGTGTCCATTTCTTTCTAAACCGTGATGCCTCGCGGGTTGTCCATAAACTTTCACTGTCATGTTATCCATGAGCTTCTGTTTTTAGAAGCATAAAGACTGCAAACAATAATGATCTGATTTGCATATAAATGAGATGGGCAAAATAGCATACTTACAAGATTGCCCTGATCCTGCATGTATAAACTGCTTGGATCGGCATCATTCTTCGTAGATGCCCTATACGCCCTGTATTTATAAACTATCAGCTTCAAAGTATGCCGGAAAGCTCTGGAAAGCTTGTTTTACTCTGCTAGGTTGCCCAGGAGAGATTCACTGTTGCATTTCAAACAGTGCAGAAACTGTCAACCAAGTGTTTGCCACAAAGACTTAATTGCTTCATTTTAGGCAAACTTTGCGGTGCATGGTTTTGTTCTTAGTTGAAAATGCTTGAAGCACGTACGGGTTTAGAAATGACTCAGACTAGCTTATACAAATTAACATGCATGAAAAAAAAGTAACAATTTATTTGTGCTTGTAAAGACAAATGTTCTGAATCGTAATTGTGAACAGCTTGTTTTAGAAATAAATCATTATGCATTAAAGTTATGCATATTTCATAAGTTTATAGATGCAAACCAAAATCACTGTTCAAAGAAAAGGGCCTTGCTTTGGTAAATCAATGATGTTTAACCACTTGGAAAGACAAGGAATATGAAATTGCATTTTGCTAGTAAATGTGTGCTAGTCCAACTTCTTCACAATGAAAACAATAGAAGAGAAAACAACAGAAAGAGGAAAATGGCATAATTTTGTGTTATTACAGTTGCTGTGATCAGTGCACCATCAAAGATGATTAGTCTTCTTTATAAGAATGTGTTCAGGAATCTTCAGCGCATGGAGTGTAGTGCTGCATTATGTGATTATGATGTGTAAATGACTTCTCACTTAATTTTATTCTCTTGTTGGTTTTGAGTTTGTGTCATGTCTCTGTTAAAGCAAGTCACTTCACTCTGTAGTCATTAAATGTTTGCTTGGTTATGTCGAAGGTCTTTTGAATTTCTTCTAGATGATCAGAATAGCTTGGGAGTCGATCTGAGTTGTTGTTTTATTTCAAAGAGGCTAACATACAAAATTGCTTACCAGCAAATAAACTATGCAAAGAAACAGCATTGTAAAAATACACCAAATTCTTAATATTTTAATGTAAAAATCTCTTATAATACAACAAGAGATTAATATTTTAATCTCTTAATAGAACAATATTTTAATATTTTAATAAAACAATAGCGACTAATATTGAATTTTTTTAGTAGAACAATAGCGACTAATTTTAATCTCTTAACAGATCAAAAGTGACTAATATTTTGATCCCTTAATAGAACAATAATATTATATATATAATAATATTGCTAATATTTTAATCTATTAATAGAACAATAAATAAGTAATATTTTAATCGCTTAATCTTAATCTCTAATGTGAATTACTGTGTGCAAGCCCTTTTCTTCTGTAATGTGAATAACTATATTTCCTATGAAACAGATATTCAACAAGAGAAAATGAGGAATATAACCTAACTTTATTCATTAGGATTTGAATGAATTGTGAAAAGTTTACGTTCCATGCCAGAATGAAGCCAGACAAATTGTGAGATTGCTGAAACCACGTTTAAATAACAGTTTTGTCACAGGGTCTAGTTGGTGTGCCCTTTATAGCCACCATAGGGCACACTTTGTAGTTTTGTTTTGTTTCTCTGGACTTCAGTTCCCATCACCCTTTGCTTTGACAATCATGTCTCATTTCATTCAGCTGTGTCTCATTTACCTTGTTAACATCCTCCATATAAGCCTGGTTTTCTTTGTCTTGTTTGCTGGTTGATTAATTTCTGTTATGTGTTTTCTGATGCTCTGTTTTGCCTCTGATTTGGATTTACGCCGTTTGTTTTTGGATTTTCCAATAAATGCTGCACTTGGATCTGCTTGTTTTGGAGTGTTCCATGACAGAATCAATCAACCAGCCATGTACGGATCCAGCAGCATTAGAGAGAGGCCTCTATTCCCAGAGAAGCAAGCCGGGCTTCAAGGGCTGGAGAAGCTTCGTCAGAGGGGTATGGAGTTACGGGCCTTTGTCCAAAGATTCTGGACTGGGGCGGAGAGGCTGGGTGTTCAAGGTATGGACATTTTTAATCGTTGTCTGGATGAATCCCTATTGCAGTGGGAGATGGAACTGGTGAAGTGTCTGGACTTCTGGAACTTCTCCAGATATTTGCAGCTCCGGAAGGAGGGTAAAGTTAATCCCCATCACCAGAGTCCATCTGCAGGGACTGTCCCACCCATACCTCACTTATCTAATCAAGCCTAGAACTAGTCATCTATTCCCATACTTAAGTGGGCTAAGAGGAGGAGGGCAGCAAAGTAGACTTTGGTGATCTCAAGTCAGGTGGTCCTGGAGGACCCGACTCCGATGGTCTCGAGTCCGGTGGTCCTGGAGGACCCGACTCCGATGGTCTCGAGTCTGGTGGTCCTGTAGGACCCGACTCTGCTGGTCCCGAGTCCGGTGATCCTGGAGGACCCGACCCTGGTGGTCCCAGAAGTTTCTGAACAGTCCACTCCTTTTTGTCTCTCCCAGGATCCTTGCCCTGCCGGCTCCCCCTATGATCCTTGCCCTGCCGGCTCCACCCAGGTTCCTTGCCTTGCCAGCTTCTACCAAGCTCCATGCCCTGCTGGCCCCACCTAAGCTCTGTTTTGCTGGTCCCACGTAAGCTTCCTGCTTTGTTGGCTCAGGAGCCTGCTTCAGAGTCCACTCCAGAACCCGCTCCAGTCTGTGAGCCTTCCGTGTCCACTCTAGAATTCACTCCAGTCCAGGACCTCTCAGAATTCACTCCAGAGCCCGCGTCCAGTCCGTGAGCCCTCAGAGTTCACTCCAGGGTCCATTCCAGTCTGTGAGTTTTCAGAATCCAGTCCAGGAACCCTCAGAATCCACTCAAGAGCCCGCTCCAGTCTGTGAGCCCTCCGAGTCAACTCTAGAATTCACTCGATTCCAGGAGCCCTCAGAATCTACTCCAGAGCCCGCTCCAGTCCTACTATCTGAGCTGCTAGGAGGTTCATCGGCGCTGTCAGCTCCGTTGAGGTGGTCATCGGCTCCGCCTTTGTGGTCTGCCAAGCTCCTGGTTCTGCCCTGGTCGCCCGCCGGGGTTGTTGTTCGGCCAGAGCCTCGCTGGTCTGTCCCTCCGGCCCCCCCCCGGCCTCCTGCCTTGCCG